>NC_061493.1:23033045-23271731 GCF_022539355.2 Hippoglossus stenolepis | reverse complement strand
TGGCAAAGTCTCGAACAAAGCGGTGGTAGCATAGGGACCGGAGCCAGGAAGCTGCTCAGTTCACTGACATGGCAGGGGGTGGCCAATCTCCGACAGCAGCCGCACGCGTGTTGGTGGCCACATATGGCGCTGACAACATGTCCCAGGAACTCTGTCTCCCTCGTCAGCAGGTGACACTTTGCAGGGTTCAGCTGCAGCCCAGCCTGGCGCATGGCAGTCAGGACTTCGCGCAGGTTGGCCAGGGGGCTAGTTGCTGGCATGCACCAGCGGAGTCATCCAGGTACCTTACCCCAACAGCTCCTGGGTGCATCCACCCAGGACCCTCTCCCATTAACCTCTCAAAAGTTGCTGAGGCGTTGCAGAGTCAAATGGCATGTGCGGAACTGCCACAGCCCCTGTCCGATGGTGAAGAGGAAGTCTTTGGTGCTTGACACAGAGCCAACTCCACCTGCCAGTAGCCACTTCGCAGGTCAAGGGGAAGTGAACCAGCTGGACCCGAGGATGTAGTCCAAGGGCATCATCTATGCAGAGTGGATAACAGTCCTTCTTTGTGACATTCAACCGGCGATAATCCACAGACACGCCAGCTGCCGTCCCTTCTTCGCTGCCAGAGACTGCCGGGCTGCCCATGGGCTGTTGGAAGGCTGTCACCCAGCAGCCATCTCAAGGATTTGTCCTCAGTGCCTGTCGTTTGCAAGGGCCAGCCTATGGGCGCAGGCGGATGGGCTGGGCGAGGAGCCCGTCTTGATACTGTGCTGGACCGCCCAGTCTGCCTGCAGTCTTCGTCTCCTAACAGCAAAGATGTCCGTAGTCATTTAGAAGGCATTATAACTGCACAGCAGCGCTGTTGGGGGTCGAGGGCCATCACTGCTGAGCTGCCATAAGTTCACCCGATTGGCCATGGCTGTTTCAGGTGGCGGACCGACAAGCTGTGTGTTGATGTTGAAGCTTGGGTTGTGGTTGTGCAGGGCTGATGGTGGCCAGCAGGGTACAGGAACACGATCCCTGCTGTGCAGTGGCTGCTTGAGGGTTGGTTGATGGTCTCTTGAGAGGTTCTTTTCTCTTGTAACCAGACTGGAGTGCCAGTCTCTTTTGAGGGTTGCTTAGTTTTCCCTGACAAGTCAGCGAAACTCTCCAGCCAAGAGTAACTCAAGGTCTTTGAGCCGATGATGCGCAGGTCTTGGATTTTGGCAGAAGCCAGGCTCACTCTTCAGCCCTGGTCTCCAACCCGAACTGTCAACCCTTCTTGGCCCTCATACCAGCTTTTCTCCTGTCACTGTCATCCCAGCTGGGTTGGCGTCCAGGTCAGCTGCCACAGAAAGGGCCACTGTGGTTTCTGGGGGCACGCCGGAGTGCACCGAAATGTGTAGATCCTGTGTCCACCAGTGCCCGGCGAGGATGACCATCGAGTTGACAGGATAAAGTCCTTTGGTGTGACCCAGGCGACCAACCAGCATGCATCGGCCTTGGAGAGGGGTTGGGGACTGGGTCGTGGCCCCATACACCACTCCCTGTCTTTTCCCTCCAGCTGGCTGATTCAGCTTTGGAGATTTTGGGGGCTGGAGCAGTTCTTGGGCAATGTTGCCAGGCTCATCCACCTGGAAGATAACAGCGGTCAATCGCCACATGATATGGGTGATAGGGCAACAATATTTCCCGCAATGGTAGATTGGGGTTGAGGTGGGGGTTGGGCATAGCTGTTTCAGGTGAAGGCGGCTTGACAAGCTGTGTGATTGATGTTGAAGCAGGTTGTGGTTGTGCAGGGCTGATGGTGGCCAGAGGAGTACAGAACTCGGTACCTGCTGTGCAGTGGCTGCTTGAGGGGTTGGTTGATGGTCTTGACGGGTTTGCTTTCTCTTATGACCAGACTGGAGTGCCAGTCTTTGCCGAGGGTTATGGTTTTCCCTGACAAGTCAACCCGAGCTCTCCAGCGGGTAAGCAGGTCAAGGCCGACGATGCACGGGTCTTGGATTTTGGCAAGCCAGAGCTCACTCTTCAGCTCCTGGTCTCCAACCCGAACTGCAACGGTTGAGGCCGGACTTGACAGACCTCCTCAGGCTCTTCCTCTTCAGTGGCACTGATGGCTGCCCTGACCTGTAGTCTGGGAGGAGGGGCTCTCTGCTGGGTAGACTGTGTGGAGAGCACCCCTTCTGCTCATTCAGCTTCATGAAGGGCCTCAGCCAAGAAGGCAGGGGCATGGCAGGCGGACATGCTGGCCAGCTCTCTTGGACAGTGGCATCAAATTGGGGGTAACCATGATGGGCATACTGCACATCTGTGAACTTACCAGGCCCTCTCCCAACCCTGACGGTGGAGAGCTGGCAGTTGCTCTCTGCTCCTGATCGGTGAGGGCCGTACTCTGCAGTACTGTGGTCAGGCCATGGAGGTCCTGCTGTTCTACTTTGGGGGAGGTCAGCAGCCACTGTGTGCAACTGCTTCCAATACCAGGGCCAGTGGTAGCCTGGCCTCTTTGTTGTCCCAGCAGCTGTCTGGATGCTGCTAGTTGAACCTGGGGAGAGGAAGAGTCTGATTCCATAGCGGTTTCAACCCGTTGTGCCAGGCAGCTTTGCTTTTGAGTGACTTGAATGATTTCTTTCCTCCGTTTCCACTTCCAGACACCTAATGTTCAAGTGCGTGTGAGGAATGAAAGGCTGGACAAGGAACTCTCTTCAAAGCTCTTGACTTAACGTCCCATTCGCACAACAGCGAGTTGAATGGTTTATTTACACTGCTGTTCCCTCACCATATAGACAGTGACTCGACCCCATCACAGACACTACATTTCACAGTCATGGTGGTTGCACAAGTGAACCTAAATAAACACAACATTACCACCCAACAAAAACAAACAGACAAAACCCACATGAACCAAGTCTAACCATCAACCGAATATCAGTCAAAACGGCTAAACATCGCCTAACACATCGCCGGCTCACCGACCGCTACAATACATTAAAACACACGTATGAAAGAGTCAAAGTATAAAAACACTACAGGTGACAGACATGTAATCATGACCACCCTTTAAAAACTAGAATTAGATCAAATCGTGAGTACCCCGGTAACCTTGCGTTTGAAGTTTAGATTTAAAGGAAGCTTCTGACTCAGCCTGCTATATTTCCCTCCCGGGTTGTTTCAGAGTCTCAGACTCTTATTTCACAAAGCTCTGTCCCCCTCAGTGTTAGCCCGAGCTATTACAACAGCACATGCAGCCAGGGAATGATACAGACTTACAGCAAAGTGAATGGGTTCTAAGAAGAACAATGACAAGAGCAGGAACCATGTCAACAACTGTTCAGCTTCTATCAGAAAATGATAAACTGCTCAAACTGTTTCTATATATTACAAGTGACACCAAAGTTCTTTCTGTTCTGAAACAGTTGATGAGGGTTGTCTGTGACGGAGCAAGAATCGTCAGTCGTCCAGGAACCCACGATCCCTGAGTGTTTTTCGTTTTTTTCTGTTTTTAACTCTGCAAGGAAATTACAAAACCTCTTGGCAACAGCGTTGCCTTGTGGGTTGAAACCTCGGACAAATTTGGTGTCAAGGAAGTTTTGATCAAGTCCTGGATTCAAACTGTACGACCCAGGGGAGCGTCTGTCAGTGAGGTGACGACGAGCACTGACAACACGACAAACTCGTTGGCAAGTTCATCCTCACAATATCACAATATCTCAATATGTGGCTTGTGTGTCAGGACTCAACTCAGCATCTTCCACTCTGAAACTTCACCAAACCATTTCAAATTTCCTCAGTGACAATGACAAATGACCAATGAGTTTCACTGTGTTAGTTTGAAGCTCGGTCTGTGTTTCTGCAGTGAATGAGGTCTGTCAGCTCTGACACGTCAGCCTTGCTTGTTGGTTCCACCCATCCTTTATAAATGTAGATGTGATGGGAAGGGAGCGAGAAATATATGGACAGAATAGAACTGGGTGTATGTCCACGAGACGGAGGCTTATCAAGCTTTTGCAGATTCCAGGAAGAGGAGCAGCACTTTACAAAATAGAACTGGGTGTGTACAAAAGCGGAGGCTTTCAAACTTTGGGCAGTAAAGAGGGAGCAGCACACAAGAATTGGTAAACAACTCTGGGTTTGTTGATGACTTTGTGTTCCTCAATTCAGTTACATTTTGAAAACTCATGAGCAAAACTGTAATACATATTAGAAAGCTGCTACAGGTACCTGGTTTTTGTTTTAATCTCTCTTTTTCATTCCTTGGAAAGTAGTTTTAAAATGTTAAAACCGTTTAGGAAATTGATACAAGGCAATCTTGGTCTAACCAGCCGGCAAACCAAACCCAACAACCAGTTCAAAATAATCAATTTAACCTTGCGTCATTCCTCTCAGTGATGGCTGACTGTCTGGAAATCGCACTTTATGGTAGAGTGCCCAAGCCAACAGGCTCCTGTCAGCTCGGGCACATCACCACGTGTTGAAGTTCATCTCCCAGAAGTTGTGATGTGAAGGGAAAGAGGACAGGAAACAAATGGAGAAGAAACAGAGCTGGGTGTGTTCAAAGTATGAAGAGGTGGAGGGTTATCAAGCTTTTCACATTCCGGTGGAAGGAGCAACACTTTACGATGAAGCCTGGTTAAACTTTTGTGGTTTGATTTGAGTTGTATAATACGTGTTGACACCTTTGGTTTGTTGATGACTTTGTTCCTCATTTTGTGATTATTTACTTTTTATTTATTTAAACATTGATAATAGTAGAATGGTCCTCGGTAGGCCCTCTCATCTGGAACTGTGCATTCCGGGAAAATTATTCAAATATCCCGAACTGTTAGAAAAATCCTGGATGCACCGCGCCAGACCACGCTCAAATCGGCAATCAAACAAACAAGCCAAACAAACCAACTAATCAACCCGGCTAACCAATAGGCAACAAGGCAAACCAACTGACTGACCGACAGGGGAAAACATAACATCCTTTAACTATGATAGAGAGGGTTAAAACTAAACTTTAATTGAACTATTAAAACTGCACTATCGTATTTTCCTCTGTATACACGCTGCTGTGTGTGTGAATGGGTGGATGGCCATATTGTACTGTAAAGAGCTTTGAGTGGTCGTCAAGTCTAGAAAAGCACTAAAGAAATAATGACCATTTAAATGTTCACAATGTCCCTACTACAGTTTCACACCATAAATCCTGATGCATTGCACCTTTTATTTTAACTATAATCTTATGTGATAGCATCAATAAATTGAACTAAAAGTTTTAACAATACACAACTTTCTGTGAGAGTGAACCAGAAACAACGAGCTGAAACTCAGTGTAAGACTCAGTAAGGCCGAGAGAAGCAGTTTCAGACGTTACTTCTCTCGAGGTTCATCTCTACTAGTGACACAATTCACACATTTATCATTGTATACAATCCTGTGAAATATACATGTTTGCTGTTTTCAGGAAATGTCATTCCTGGTTAGACATGGGGTTTGATGGAAACAAAATGGACCCGGTGTTTTGTTTGTCAACATGTTGTTTAAGGATTTTATCAGACAACCAATGCTGCTGTTGTTTTTCTTGTCTCTGTCTGACTCGATGATTTTACCTCTGTCTTTCCTCCAGAGAGGTTCATTGAGAAAGTTTTGAAGAACGTTGGAAGGCAGCACGTGGACGTGGACAACCTGTCGCTGCATGACCTGGATCAGCTGTCCAGCCTGATAGCTGACGCTCTGCAGGTGGTCGACAAGGACCAAGGACTAAACAGGGGCCTGACGCAGGCTAGAACTAGACCAAGAGACCTGGGAGAGCTGAGGAATGATGAGGAAGAAGAAAAAGAGGAGGAGGCGGCTGCCAGAGATGAGGAAGAGGAGAAGCTGTTGGCAAATGCTCCAACGCTGAAACCTCAGGGGAGCACTCCTATAGTGCCGGCAGAGCTTCAAGGTAATTTTATGGTGAATTATTTTGTGTTTTAACACAATTAAAAGTATTGAGCGAAAGCCGGAAAGCAAGTCGATAGTACATGCATAACTGTGAAGGCTGGACAAAACAAAAAAGCAGTGTTCAAATAGCTTGTCTCTAGAGTGTAACATAAAAATCAATGTGAAAATAAAAAGATGTCTTGTTTAGCTCTGTTCAAACAGCTAGTTTTAATGGTTCAGTGTCCACTGAGACCACTCCAACATTTGAAAATGTTTAAACTACGCTTAAATGTCCCTAACTCATAGCTTACAAATTGCTAAAAGTAATGAACAACATGGCAAAATTACGCCCTGGCTTATTTAGGAGCTTGGAAGTGTTTGGTTGTTGCCCAGCTTCTGATGTTTTTGCAGCATTTAGTCAAATATTACAGAACGATGAATTTACAACCTTGAAATAGAGACCAACAACTGGCTTTAAGGTGTTTGTGCCCATCTTTACCTCTTGGTTCTGGCGGCTGCTGTGCTGTTTGATTAAATCATTTCATTCCTCTCCTTTTCTCTCTGACATACAACCCACCATGAATGAATCTATGTCTTTGTACCAACAGAGCGCCACACGGAGGCTGAAGAGCAAAATGTGAAGGACACGGTAAGCCTTCATCAGTCAGTAGGAAAAAACTACTACTACTGTACTTTAAATTGTTGTGGAACAGAGCAGTTAAGATTCTGTATGAGGAAGGAAATGAGCCCCACAACCTGCAGGTCGGCTACTGTACAAAGGTGAAAGTAAATCAAGATCCATATTTACTTATTATAATAGATTGAAATTAAAACGTGCAAATTGGTTTTCTTGTGTTGAATGCAGGTTTTGTTCGCTGACCCTGTACGTTTTTCACTCTCAATTCTTTGACATGTGTTTCAGGCTGAGGACGGAAGCCTGCTCACCAAACTTCTCGCCTTCTTGGACAAAACCTCCCTCAACGCCTCCCCGTCAGCAAGAAACTGGCATGATGTTGCCATGGAGACACCCAGAGGCCAACCGGTGGGGCTGGAAAACGTCCAGAGTCGGACCAGCCAGGTTGGAGTAGCGGTGCAGAAGAAGGACGCTGCTCAGTCTGTTGAGGAGGTGTCGGAGGTGCAGGGCTGGATCAAGGAGGTGGCGCCCCCTCCTGCCGCGCTCGTGTACGAGGAGCCGCACAAGAAGACGATGCATGTTCCAGAACTTCAACTGGACGTCAAAGACAGCAGGAAGAAGGCTGAAGATGATGTCTTCGGTTACGTTATCACAGACACAGAGTGAGTACAAATAATCTGACATAGAACTGGCACAGGGGTATTGAGTACTTCCCCAAAGGTTTTCAACCGAGTTTATTAGTAAGCAGGATTACACAAAAACTACTCAGTTGATTTCCATGGAAGTTTGTGGAGGGGTGGGACATGCCACAGGGGAGATGTAACATTTTTTAGATCGAATAAATGAATTTTCTCAGCTGTGTTTCTCACATAATTAATACAATACAATCCATGGTGGCAGCGGGGATGCATGTGGTCAGAGGATGTTGCTCTCACGTGCAGCAGATTCCGAGTCACATGTTCACAGAAGAAAGAGGGAGAAGCTGAAACTATCTATGTCTGATCGTCTGCGTGGACAGTAAAAACTTTATGGACGAGAGAACTGCAAACACCAAGCTAGAGATCCTGTTTTCACGAGAAGTGATACACTTTTTTATTTTGTTATGAATGTGGCAGAACAAATTAGAATATGGTGGCCGTTACAGTCTAGATAATTTATGGGAAACTCTGCTTTGACATGGAGAGATAGGGCTTCAGCCTTGGCGGAGGTTTGTGCACCCTCCTAGAACTCCTCAACAAATTTCAATGACATTTCGTAGTCTGGGCTTGTCTGGGCTTGTCTGGGCTTGACAATTGTGGGGCGGGTCCGTTTTTCATTTTATATCTGTACTATAAGAGCATCTTTATGGCTTCATTTCAAATCCACTGGGCTGGTGTACAGAGAAAAAACTACACAAATTCTGTCTCTGTCCAAATATTTATTCAGGCAGAAAAGAAGCAGATTGAGAAAACAGGTTTTCCGAAGCTTTAAGACAGTTTCTGTGATGGCAGGTCTTGAGTATAACGTAAGTATTTCCAAAATGAAACACTTCTTGCTTCCTCTTCTCAGGTTTTTCATATGCTTAAACTTGGAGAAATCTTCAATCAGCAGAAGCTAAACTTTGACAGGAAGTAGCAGATGCCAATACGTCGAGCCACAACTCCAGTAACTTCATGAAACGGGCTCAGAAGCTGCGTGTCTCTGATCACAGGTGAAGTGGAAGGTGTAAGATGTCCGCTGTCACTTTTGCACTGCAGACGTCGGTCTCCAGTGAACTCAGCGGATTCCTCTCTTACCCTTTCACAGTGACTCTTCAAAGTGCCTCTTGACATTTCCGTGAGATGGCTGAACTTCAGAAGAACACCAAAGTTGTCCTTGACAGTTCGCATTGTGTCAGATCTCTCCTCGAGACAGCCACGTGCAACATCAACCACAACATGAGGGAAAAGCCACTTTCACGACTTCGTAACCAGGAAGAAAAAGACTCTTCGTTGGCCTCATACAAGAAGAACCTCTTATGTGATGCCTGGTTTTTTAACCTCACTCTCCACATCTTTTTACGCATTTTCTGGTGTCGTCCCAGCCACTCGTCGTGCAGCCTATAAAGTCTTTATATTGAAATACTTTATATTTACATCGGGGGTGGGGGGGTCCTCTCTACGGAGGCAGCCATGTTTTTTTTACAGTAGCCCAGACTGGACAAACTAAACTTTTTGAGTTTTTATGACAACTGAAGCTACCACAGGTTCACCTTCATGTTTGGAGGGGGGGGGGTATTCAGCTGCAACATGACACTTTGCCACTAGATGTCACTATATTCGACAAACTGAACCTTTAATCCATGCAGTAGATGCTGAGATATGTACAATATGAAAGTTCAGGGACAATCTCCAAAGTGGGGGATTCATCATCTGGGCTCGTGGATATCTGTACCACACATAATGAGTTGTTTAGACTTTTATCTAGAAAGTACAAATGCCAACCTCATGGTGGCGCCACAGAAGAAACCAAGGGATCACAACTCATCAGGTTAAAGTTGTTTCAGCTACTCTAGTTGTTTGACGCGTTGCAGAGGCACCAGGTACCAGGAGAGGGATCCCACACCGACGTGCCGCACGCTGCAGAGCTACGCCGTGTATCCTCGCTCGTGGATCTGCAGGCAGAGCGATCACCGGTGTCGGATGTGAAGCAGCTGCTCTGCTCTGTATGTGACACATACTGTGGTAAAAATCACAGAATGTCAAGAACGTTTATACAGAGGCAATCTAATATTCTGTTATATTTGTATATGCTGAGAAATAAAGCATTACAACTGCTGCTGTGTCTGTAGCATTTTCTCTGTACGTCCTGTGACAGAATTGTACGTCCTGCTCCTGTCTGTCTTGTCCCCTGTTTGGTGTGAAGTCCGTTTGCTGCTTAAATAAATCAACGTCGACTGTACCATTTTAAATTTTCGTTTTTTTGCGCAACAGTCTTCAAGGTCTTCAAATATCTTTTCTCTCACGGTAGACGGTGCATCATTAAACGTGTTTACAGCATGTTGTCTGAAATCCGCTCCACATATATTCTGGTTGCACTGCTGTTGCAATTTTGGAACTAATGCTATAATAAAACAATACATCTGGCATCTGTTACTTTTATTTTAGAATATTAACCTCCTGTTCTTTTTTCCTCTTTATTCCCTGTCTGTCCTCACGTCCCCCCCCCCCTCGCTAATCAGTGGGCTCCAGACGGACGAAGGCCTCCACCTGATGGAGATCCTGGCTCGCAGGGCCAGAATCCAGATGACTGACTTTGCCGAGCTCTCGTACGTATAACTGCTTTTTGAAAGTGTATTTATTTGGTTTTAAATCTGTCAGTTCCGCTCCATACACATGACCCCCGCTGCTTCCTGCTGTGTTCACGCTGTTTGTTGTCGTTGAGTTAGCGGTCAAACCTAAACCATCGCTGTGTTGAGGAGTTAAAAATAAAGGCATTTTAATACTTATAATGTCCTTTTCAGATATGTATCTGTCCCGTAATGTAAAAGCGCCTCTGGACGTGTAGTTCAGCCAAACCGGCCGAGCGTGTAAACGTGTAATCCGTCACTGTAACATTTCAAAATCACAAATGACTTCATCCTCAGACGAGAACCACGGTAGGAGTCAGAGGTCTGTGGGTGACTCATCGTCCATTTTGTACTCAACGCTCCCGACAACAACCCTTTTCCACCTGTGGGCTCGAGTGGGCGTCAATTTCCTCAAAGGGCGAGCGTCGCCTACCGAAGCTCCGCAGATGTTAGCCTGTAAAAGATGATCCGAGCGCTCATCTGTGGTGACAGCGTGTCAGAATAGAGAGGGCAAACTGGTGGGATCAAAATGCAGAGATTTTGCCCGGTGGCACGAGGAAGAAGGACGAGAAGACGATGCCCTCGCAGTCGAAGTCCAAGGACGCCGCCTTCATTTTCATTCCGTGGACATGTCTCCCTGCTCTGGGGGGTGAAGAAAGCAACGAGAGCTGCTTGTGTGCGTTATTGACCCGTTGGATTGGAGCCGCTGCTGAATGCAATCACTTATTAATGAGACTGAACTCCGTCTGACCCCCTCACTCATTCTCTATCTATTCCTCTCAGTCTTTGCTTCAAGTCTATTTCTCAGTTTCTTCTTCTTCGTCTTTTCTCCTCATTTTGCTTCCTTCTTAGTTTGTGTCCATGTGCCCCCCACCCCTCTCTGTCTTTATAAACCTCATGAATCTGTTAAGAAAGGCCTGTGTTCTTGTTCTGTGTTGATCCTGGTCGCAGCTTTCTTTCTGATTTCTGATGTTGCTGAGCAGCTTTTATCAAGTTTAAATTTTCATCTCCTCTTTGGATATTTACACTTGTGTGTGTATTGAAGATGTGTGTGTGTGTGTGTGTGTGTGTGTGTGTGTGCACGCACTAATGGTTTTTCATGCATCAAATTAAACAACTTATGAAGATAATATGAATTAACCTCAGAAAGAGGAAACATTATGAATTCATGTGTACAGCCATGTACACGTATTTGTGAATGTGCGGATTGGGTGACTTGGATTGGGTATGATTTACACACACACACATCTCTCTCTCTCTCTCTCTCTCTCTCTCTCTCTCTCTCCGCCCCCGCCACCCGGCCTCGTTGTTCTCGCGGCACCTCACCGTGCTGCTCGGCTGCGGTATTGAGTCCCTGGGTGGCCCGTACTGTTCTCCTGTTCTAATGCACCTTTTGTCTTTGTTCCTCCATTCTGGGAATGACGGGAGGGAGCTATACACGGGGGAGAGTGATGGATTGGAGGCAGAGAAAGCAAGAGAGAGAGAGAGAGAGAGAGAGAGAGAGAGAGAGAGAGAGAGAGAGAGAGAGAGAGCCGGGGTCTCTTTTGTTGCGAGCGCAGTGAAAGCCCAGCAGGGGGGCCGCCTTGACAATTTGTCAGAGGCGCCACGCTTATATTCCGAGGCCGCTCGGCTCCTCGCCACTGTGGCAATGGCAGCCACCTTAAGCCCAGAGACAAAGGCTTTAAATTGAGTGGGAGCCTGCCCGACACTCCTGATTTACCCAGCATGCCTCTGGTTTTATTCTCCTTGCTCCTCCGAACACTAGCTACTGTTTTTAGAGCTTTTTTTCCTCCTTAATCCTTTTTAAAATCTCTTAAATCCCTTATAGATGCCATTATTTAAATTCTAAGGCGAGACAAGGATGAAGTGTAAATGGTATGTTCAATCTTATTTGACCTACTTCATATCAAAAAGCCCTTTTGACTGAAAAAGCCTTTTGACTGATACTCGTTTGCAGAAGTTTGCATTCTTGTTGGGTCTGACGGCAGCAGAAGACAGACGTGAGCTTGTTGCTGGAGGCCTCCTGATTCCCCCGGCTGGAATCACTGCCTTTATTGGATATAGTGCACGTGGAGCTTTCAGTAGCGTGGAAGCATCGCAACAATCAGCCTGAACTACCTTTACTGACAAAGTGAAAAGATCTTGTGTGCACAACCCTGCACGATTATTATAATGCAAACACAACCATATAAGTATCTTTGCAGTTTAACATCCATACAGTCAGCATTACCTCAGTGGAGGTAGATCTTAATCCCTTATTTATGCAGTTATTTATTTTTATGGTTAGGTAAATGGCACATACAACCTTATCTGACTCTAAGTATTAAAAAAGCCACATTGTCCCAAACTGCTCTTGTTGATAATTGTTTGTTTTTGCTGAACTGCTCTTGAAGTTTTAAAAAGTTTGTATTAACTGTACAGAGCGACACATACATGTGCCGCTCTGTCTCTCCTGTCCTTGCATTTATCCGTCATCTCAGCCCCTGCTCAGACTCCCCTTCATCCGCTCGCCAGGCAGCAACACTGCAGGCCCCTCAACCTTACACCTCCCACAGCCGCACCGGATTAGCATATTACAACAACAAAAACGCCTGTGAACAAAGTAGTTAGTGACCTGTGCAACCTCAGCCACTGGAAAGACAACAAACCTTCCCTTTTCTAGCAGTGTCCTCTCGGGGGGGGGGGGCGAAGCCGGAGAGCGGCGGCAGTTCAGTGAGCCTGCAGCAAAACTTCCACACCGGCAACATCGAGTATGAATCACAAAGATGAGCCTACACACTGCGGCAGAACACAAAACAAACCTGGAGAATGACTCACACCCTTACGTTTCATTTGGAACAATTCGATATTGATTAGATAATACTGATGGTGAGCGCTTTCAGCAGAACGGCCTTGGAAATGTTCTCAGTGGCCCGGTGGTGGTCGAGGGCGACGCCGCGGGCGGGAGGGAAGCGTTGATGTGGGTGTCGACTGTAGCAGGCCACCAAATAATAATGGCTGTTGTGTAACCATCACTGTGTAGACGAGAGGGTTGAGGTGATGTAATGTCTGTCTGAGCTGAAGGGTCATATCAAAGAGCTGCCACTAGGAGGAGAGAGTGGGCCTGCACTGGCTGCATGTGAGGACGAGGAGGATAAAAGGCAACACAAAAAACAACTAGTCCACATCTTTATTCATCCCTGAGTTACAATTATGAGAATTTCAGGTTCTTAGTCCCTAAAACAATTGGGGAAAAGTCAACACAAAAAAAAAATTCAGTTCCACAATCAGCTGCTGCAGCAATTTGAGTCTTTAAAAGCTTCTCAGTGAAAATTGCCTTGTTTAACAATTCAACGGAGATTAAATATGAAACTTAAAAGCGAGATTTGCAGTAAAATCAATGGACTTTAATTGATTTTCAGAAAATTGGATTTGTGTCCCCGAGTTATAAACAAACATGAGGTTCTAAATACTTAATATAAAGTGATTATCGAGGCTCTGGCACTTTTATGTTTCCACTTAGGGAATACAGCGTTTTTTTTATCCCACTTCATTTACAGTATCTCACAGTTAGCGCTTCATTTCACGACCTCAGATTTTACAGTCAACTAACAAACTGTCTGTCAGGTAAAAGTCAGGTATCTATGAAATGTCTTCTTTTGTAGGAAATCTCACGAACAGATTCAGATTAAATCAGAGTGACTTCATCAAGACGACAGAGATTCTTCCCAACATGTAAAGAAATGTTTAACTCATTGTAACCTAAAAATTGTTATTGTCACTTTTTTATGTGCCACTTGTTTCACAACTACCTCCGCTAAGAAGGTCACGTTTTCACCCCTGTCCTGTTTGGTGATGGTTAATCGGTTAGTGGTTGGTCGGTCGGTTTGGGATTTTGTGGTTAATTGGTTTGTTAGATGTTCTGTGATTGGTTGGTTGGTGGCTAGTGGGATATTTAGTGGTTGGTTGGGTGTTTTGTGGTTCGTTAGTAGTTAATTAGTGGTTAGTGGTTAGGGATTAGTGAGCAGGTTAGTGGGATGGTTAGAGATTGGTTGGTGTTTCGTGGCTCGTTAGTGGTTGGTTGGTGGTTAGTGGGTTCGTTGGTTTGGGCGTCAGCAGGATTTTTGCAAAAACTACTCAACCAATTTCCATAAAACTTGGTTGAAGGATGGGACATGTGCCAAGAAAGAACTTCAGGAATGTTTCATTTTTATTTTAACATTTCCTCTGATTTCCTAGAGCATAATTCATGGATCTTGATTAAAACAATCAGGCGTTAAGGGACTGATATCTATGAGCGTGTGTTATTTGGCTTGATTGACTATAAGAGGACTGATGGGCAGAGGTATGAGCTCTACTGAGTGACTGAGGGGTTTTAATTTGGATGCTGGAGCACATTTTGGTGCTATTACGTCTTTTCTTACGTGTTTCTTTATCTTAGCGTTTCTCTGGTTTCCTAAAGTAAAAGGATTTCATCTCCATTCCCACCGCCGACAGATTTATAAATCATTACCAACATTGTGATTTCAGGGTTTTAACCCTCAAACCCTCCACTTTCGTCTGAAGAATTGTGAAAATAAAATAACTAATTAGCTTCATCCTTATCGATATCCAATATTGAAGAAAAAATTTAGAGTTTTCTAGGGAACATCCTTTCAGTTCAGCACATTAAACTTCGCTGCCGTTATCACAGCTAAAGGTCACATATGTCAGATAAAAAATGTTTTTGATCCCAATGTATTTTAAACTCATTTTATTCGACATTGATGTTGGAAAACCTCTTCAGAGAAAACAACAGAAGTGGGGTTTTATTGGATAATAAAGTTTTTAAGCTGAATCCTTTGGTTAATAATGTATCTCATCATTAGTGTAATATATCTTGTACTCTCACGTAAGTCTTAATATTTCAAAACATTAGCAATGGATGCAGGAACTCACCTCCTGTGAGCTTCTCTGCCTCAGTGAGTGACGTGGTTATTTACAAGGCTCAAAGTTGATGTGGCGTCGTTGTGCGGCCGCTGCCCCGGGTGCCAGAGGCCGACAGATGGAAATGTGATCAACTCAACATGAGTGATTTTTCCCTCTTCATCACACACCGAGACTGTTCCCTGCGCCTGCTGATGAATCGGTTCATAGATTTGACGAATACACGCTACCTCAACCTCAGAGGAGAAATAATGGTCAGGAAAATGAGCTGATGTATCGTGTGGAGCTCCTCGCACAGAACGGGTCTTATACGGGGTTTTAGTGTCTTCAGTGGCTCAAATTTATGTTCAAATAAGACACCGAAATAGATACAATGTGGATTATAGGACAGAACATAGTAAAGGATTTTCTGATTTTCAGTTTTTTAATTAAAGCACTTAGCTTCACCCAGATTTCCCCCGGGTATCATTAATTTGGCCCCGTCTGATTAGTTTGTTATTGCACCTTTAAATGTGAGAGTGTAACATTACTGCTGCATGAAAACCTGTTTGTGTTTTCTTTCATACACTGACCTCAGGGCCCAGGAAACTCAATTACAAACCCACCTGACCTGCATGTCAGGGAATGTCCAACGACACCGGTTTATCCAAACGTTGGAAAACTCTGCAGAGGGTTTTTGTAAAAGTTGGTTTTGCATTAAGAGCCAGTGCCTCTGGATTCATTTAGAGAAATGTTGATCAGTGACCAGGATTGAAGAAACCTCTTTTAAATATATATTATCCTTTTTGTTTCAATTGTAAATGCGTTGTCATTTGATGTAAGTTAAATATTCCCATACCTATACAACATGCATAACCAGAATAACATTCAGTGCAGTGCATTCCTCCGCCAAAGCCCAACAGCCTCTTTGTGAAACCACATGTAAATTCACTAGATCCGGATTGCATTGGGATCTGCACCGAAATTGCACACACTCATAATTACCAGTCCGATTTTCATCAAGATCCATGAATTATTCTGTGAGAAATCAGTTGTTTGAGTTTGAGACATGTTATCAGGAATTCTTTTATTTTTTTTACAGAATAGTTTGCCCATTTTCATTTCACTTGTAAATGAACTGTATCTTAATTAAGGTTCAAAACCCCTATACATGTACGACATATATATGTATACTGTATATTCTGTGCAAAGGTTAAAAGTACAGGTTGTAATAATACTGAGAAAGGATGAATTCTGTTAAAAAGAAGGAACATTTGCTTTTATTTTCTGCATTTATTTTAATTATTTTTCCGGCTCCCATGACTTTAATTTAATTTTCAACTGACAGCCCACAGCCTCTGAAACCCACAATGAAAGTGCAGCAATTTAAATCCATCACCCTGAAAAACCACTTTTCTGAATGTGTGTGTGTGTGTTTTTTTTTTTTAACTCAGCCAGCAGCATTAGGATAGGACCTGCTCCATTACTGATGTCACCATATTTTATAATAGTGTTGTTACAGTAGCAGCCACTTCCTATAGCGGCTCACAATGCATCCTGGAGGGGGACCTGGTGATATATCTTCCTGCTGGGCCTTTAGTCTGAATTACAGCAGGAAAAACAAAAGGTTAATCACATTGGGAGACTCCGCTCTGCCTCTGACCACCCAGCTTCTCTCTGTGGCTCCCTCAGTATTTCAATCCAAGCTGCTTTATTGGCATGAATGTTGGATGCACAGAGGGGGGAAGCACCTTCCAAAGCACCTCGAGAAACAAAACACGTCTCTCCGGCCCCTTTCTGTCTTCTTCTTTTTACATTTCTCGCTTTCCCAGTTTCTGTCACCCTCAATTTACGTCTATGAGGACAATGTGCGTCGCAATCACCATACGTCGAATCAAAATGTAAATGTATCATAAGCCGGGCCGCTGGAAATGCATTTGCTCGTCGGAGAATCACGTAGCAGAGCCGTCGTCTTGTCAATGACTAGAATCCTCTCATCCCCAACCCCCTTCTCTTCATTTCCCAGCGCGCTTAAACGCCGGCGGGTGCATTACATTGAGATTCAAGAGGTTATCTCACTGTGGTGATGGGGATTGCAAAAGCCTAAAGGATCGCCACAGGTTAAAGCTTCGTTTTTTAAAAAAAAATTTCCAGCTCCTTGTATGGCTGCGCTTTAATGAGCACAACTCCTCTTCTCCCCCGGTTCTGAAAAATAACACCTCGCTGCCTCGGAGAGCAGATTCTGAGGAAGCTTCTGATTGTGCTTGTGTGTTTTTTTGTGTTTTACAGGGTGGTGGGCCCCGCTGTGACCTTCAGAGTGAGCCCGAACGCTCAGAACGTCAGCACCGCAGATGTGGCCAACGTGGCTGGTAGGTTCTCCTCGGCTGAGTAATGTTGTCTTTATACTGACAGTGAAAAAGACAGGCCATTAACATCGGCTTGCTGCTGCACCTGAGGCCCCAGATGAAAATCTTTCAAAACTTGAAAGATTTTTTCTTTCTCCGTCTCCAGCTGAGAATTCAGCCACATTTTTGCTGGAACTTTGTGACAAACTTATCTATTCCTTGGGGTTTTGTTTGGTTTAGTTTGGTTAACTGTTTGGTATTGGTCCCTTTTCTTAACGGCTGTGTTTGGTTCCATCACTAAAAGTTTTCAACAAAAAAAAAAAACAGACGGCAAAGAAAGAGACACCAGAAATGTGTTGTGACAGTTTATTGATTTATAAGCAAATATGAAAAGTCTTTAGCCTTCAGTCCAGTATCACGTATCCGTTGGTGTTGTACCTAAAATAATTCCGTTCGCACAATTTCCAGGAATTAACAGCTTTTGTAAAAAACTGGGTAGCTAACGGACCAAAACACCAATTCATCAAACCGAAAGTGGAAAGTCAGTTTCCTCATTCAACCCTTCTCTGCTTTATGTCTTTTTCCTTCTTCGCTCATATCCTGCTTGTTTACACTTAATTTTGTTCTTGCTCCGCTGCAAACCTTTAAACCAGGAAATGCATAATTCCAAATCCTGCCTGCGTCTGTGGTCCGTTAACATATCCATTAAGTCTGTCAGTAAGACTCAGTCAGACTGACAATCTGCAGCACCAGGAGAAATCCTGCCTGCATCTGTGGCCCGTTAAAACGTCCATAAGGTTTTTACCATGTTCAGCAGACAGGCAGGATTCAACATAAACTTGGTTTAAGTTACATTCACTGATTGGAGAAGAGATAAGAGAGGAATAATTACGCTCGACCACTGCGGCAGAACTTTGAAGATGATTCTGTTTCAATGGTAGATCGCACTTGGTCTTTGTAAGTAATTAACCCAGATTGAGCAACATTCATCACAAGCATCTTGTTTAACTTCAATTTGTTTGGTTTAATCTCATTTCATTGTTTTCCTCCCAGAGAAACATATCCAATAAAAGAACTGTGCACTTCTAATCATGGTAAAATGAAAACACCACATGGAAGCAACACTTCAGTATCAATAGAGAAAGCTTGGCAACAAAGGAGGTATAGTATCTCTACATGCAGGGGCAGGATAACAGCAACGATCTCACAATGGTGGTGCAACGAAAAAGATTGTGAAAGATTTAATATGATGCTTTAATATTGAGCTTTCAGAAACTTGAGCTGCTGTTCAGGGCTGCAGGGGCATGTAAACACACTGTCGGTGTTTCTCATCACGATGTGTGCTGGTGCATTATCGACTCTTCTGCAAAACAGAACCACGTTAAGATAAATGTAACATGGAGGATAAACGCTCTGTCGCTCTCCACTAGCACGCTCGCTGATCATAAGTTAGATCCACTAATGGCGTGCATGTTAACCTGCTCATTGTCAGATGGTCTGAGATTTTGTCTGCCATCTTTTTTTTTTGTGGAAACTTCATCTGGAGCAAGTGAAAACGGTGAAAAGTGAAAATGTCTCAGTCCTGCCTGTCCACTGTAAACAAAGATGGACGACATGACAGCTCCTCAAAACTGAAGCCGAATCATCTTGATCGCCCTCTAATGGCTGACTGCAGTATAGCTCATAGACCCTGCCTCCTCCATGTTAGTTCATGTTTCTGTTACTTAGTTATTTGATGAGATCAAAACAGGCTGAGACTGACTCTTGATTGGTCGAGAGCTTGTGTCGGTGGGACGTCGATACCGTGTCTCTATCCCCGATCGCTACCGCACAGACTGCAAAATGGCGGCATCTGTATTCGGAATATTTTCTTAATTTATGTACAAGGGGAGGAAGTGGAGACGTATCATAGGTCTTTGTACGCAGTCTATGGTCTAAGATGTAATGAGTGTGTGTGTGTGTGTGTGTGTGTGTGTGTGTGTGTGTGTGTGTGTGTGTGTGTGTGTGTGTGTGTGTGCTACAGTGTGACTCATGGTAATGAGGCGAGGGTGTTGATGAAGTGGGAAATAAAGAGACGAGGAATGTTTGCCATTAGCCAAGCTGTCAGCGTCAGTCCAGTGAGAGAGAAGTTCTCCTGATATTCCCTGGACACACACACACAGACACACACACACACACACACACACACACACACACACACACACACACACAGAAAACAGCCGCATCACCTGCACTGGGAAATTGGCCCTGTCAAAATAACTTACATGAGTAGCTCACTGTCATTTTTCTCCAAACATCTTATCCCTGCTTGATAATTGCAACTCCTGCATACACACACACACACACACACACACACACACACACGCACACACACACACACACACACACACACACACACACGCACACACGCACACAGCACACACACACAATGTGCTGATTATGCAACTGCTCCTCTCCTGTTTTTAAGTGCTATTGGTGGCGTTCTCATTTCCCGCCCGTCGCTCCCGCTGGCTCCGGCTCCGCGGGGTCACGGATGAGCCTCGATTGTTATTAATGCAAACATTTGACAGAACGTGCTCGAAATGAAATATGGCGTCCCCTCAGCTAAAGTGCAATGGTGTGGGCGGGCCATCTTTAAAGTGTCGTTTGTCATATTCAACTAGAATATCAATCCATCCCAAAGCGTACATTATCCCCCCTGGCTGTGGTTTATAGTGCTTTTCTGAAACATTAAGCTTTACACAGCCATTGTAATGACGTCTTTTTATCATCATTTATTGCCGCTCAGCAGCGATTGGACGTCCATCTCTTCTGTCACAAACTGGTGTGTTTGGGTGGAATGCTTCTGGCAGCGGCTTAAAAAATAATTCACTTTTATTTGATTTAATCTGCGTGAAAAGATCAGTAAAACATCCGAGTGCCAGAGAAACAAAGAGTTATCCTGCGGAGAAGAATTCAGACGCTTCCTGTCGTCATTCTGTCATCTGTGGTGCTGTTGAACTGTGTTGCTGTGGAGTTACACAACTTTACAATGTACCGGAAATCAGTAGAGAGACAATTGAAATGGACAAAACGAAGTTGTAAAAGTACTGGATGGAAATTTTGAGAATTGGAAAATGAAGCTCTGTTAATAATGAGCAATTCATATTTGTCATTATTGTGTCTTTCAGATGTTCGTAATGTTTGGTAGCTACACTTCATCTGACTCAGCGATTCGGCCGCTGCGTTTTTTCATCTGCCCCCTGATCTGGATTCACAACAGGTTCCTCCTCAGATCATGCCCCACACACATTTCACAGAAATCGGATCAGCAGCTTTTGCGTAATCCTGCTAAATATCAGAGAAACGCTGATGAAAAACATCACCTGCTTGGCGGATGTAATTATTGCAGTTGTTATCTGCACCAATAGATCCGATTTTCCAAACTAATAAGACTACAGTTATCAAATAAATAGTAGTATTTGCTTGTAGTAGTACAAGCACATATTTAAATATTTTTTATGTATTTAATTGAAAACCTGAGACCAGACTGCCGCCTCACAGGAGTCCGGTTTAAATCTCTTCTTGCACTGGATCGATTGTGACCCCCGGCCTCCCGGTGCCAAAAGGTCCAATTAATGCAACACCAGGCCGGCCAGACCTGGTGCTGCATTTTAAGAAGCCACGTTGCCACTTCTGTCACGTGCGTGCGCCCATTGTGAGGGACTCCGGGCCCATCGGGGGCCATTGTCAAGCGTGGGGGTGGATGTCAAGACGGTGGGCAGCGAGGTGGTGACCCTCTTTGTCCGGCCGAGGGTGGGCGGGGGACCCAGAGGCTACTTCCAGCGGTGCGTCACGGCCGTGAGAACGAGACCCCTTGAATAGGCCGCGGGTCAGGGTCAGGCGAGCGGGCGGGTCAATTAGCACTTAAAGCAGGAGGAGAGCAGCTGAGATAGCTTCACCCCTGCGCCGTCTGTTCATCTGATGTCTTCTCATTTAATCCCCGCCACCACTTGTTTTTGCGTACATGCTAATCAAACCTCTCAGCGTGAGCACGGCCGCTCACACACGCCTGAGAGCCGCCCTCTCTGGTGAATGGACGGCGAGGACAGTCGCTGCTCTCACTCTTTCCTCCCGAGTTAAACCAACCCGTCATTGTTCTCAGCAGACAATAGCCACTTGCTCAGTGAGTTGATGTCACTGCGTGTTGACGTGTAAATAATTTCCTCACAGAGAGGTCGCTATCAGTTTAATACGTTTAAAAAGACATTGTCCGCTCGGAGAGATGGAGCCAGGAACGCTTACACGCTAATCAACGGAATAGCCTCTTGGAAAAAGTTCCTATCGTTTGTATCCAGTTCAAATATCAATCAAAGATTTTTGGAATTTAGTTTTGGTAGTGAAGTTGTTTTTCACTCACCAACAGACAAAGATCCTTGGATCACGAAGTGGACGTTCAGAGAGATGTTCAGTGGCTGCGTTTGCGATGTCGGAACATTTTCTGACACCTGATCCGTGCACGGAGGGTTTAAGTTACTTCAGGCGTCGGTTGCGTCCGGGCCTTTCCTCTCCCTCCCCTCGTCGTTTTCATCTCCTCGTTTTCTTCCGTCCGAGTGGATTAGCATAGATCTCGCACGCTGACAGGACTGACCTTCACTGCAGCTAAACACTTGTCAAAATGCCAAATGGAATTACTGAGCTCTTTAGGTCAAAGTAATGTGTTTCATCTACCTCACTTTGCCCGGTTATTGATGTGCAGGCCCCTCGGACCCCAGACTGCGGTCGAGTCCCCGCTCTCCCCTCTCGCTGCTCCTTGCACGTGCTATGTGCAGCTATGCCCAAGCAATGTGGTCAAATTGTTGCATAGTGTCGTGCACGTGCAGGTTGTGCGTTGCTGCACTGCTACATGTCAGATCCTGTGATTATGAACAATTTAGAGCTGCAGAGTGTTTCCCTCACACTGTCTTTAACATCATCGTCATCAGGCCTGGAAAGTTTCACCTCCGTTGTGCTGCCTTGACATCAGCTCTCTCTCCAGGGAGCCCTTCCACTTATCTTGTAATTACATTGACAGCTGACTATAAAAAACACATAACTGCATTTTGTATCTGGTCGTTGACTCTCCAGCCAGATGATCATTTCTCATTGCTCAGATATGAATCGTTTCTTCCAGTAGAAATGTGTTACGGCCACATTTGACAACCTGTCCGCACGCGTTGTCATTAGTAACACCGCTGACTGATTTTGTGTCGTGGCCGTCACTGCGTGGAACTCCGTTTAATTGTTCCCGTTGATTGTCGGAGTGATTGCATTGGAAACCGCTCTGACGTCGAGATCCATCCAGCGATCTCCCTGTGCCCTTCAGGAGCAGGCGAATCCATTCGAGTTAACTTCATTTCAGTTCACCTGCTAATCGGTTTTCATCGCACGCCGAAGGCTAATCGATTGGAGAAGTTTCTCTCACCTGCCGCTGAAGAGACGAATCAAAAGAGTGAGAGAGTGAGAGGGATGGGGGGGGGGTGCTGGTGTTTAGTGATGCAATTTGCTGTGACACCATGCAGCATTTTTATCTCTTCACCTGTCGTCATAGCAGAGCCGGAGGCGTTCGATGAATTGCACGATGCCCCCCCCCGAGTCACCTGTGCTTATTTTGGTCTGACTTCACAGAGAGCGAGGAGCTGAACGCTGTCCTCTGGAGCTTTGCGAGCATCTGTGAGTCCAAAGCAGAGGATGGGAGAGACACAGGTGTTGTGCTGAGCTCGAGTTTGCACAGCGGTGCAACGTGATCCCTGAGCCAAGCACTCAGCCAAGCAGCCAAGCAGCCGGCCTGATTTCCCCGGCGCTGGCACTGGACGGTTGGCACCGCCTGCGCCGCTCTCGCACTCCTGCAGCTGGCAGCATCTCTGTGCGTTGGCCTCTACTCCCCACATTCGCTGCGGGGTTGGCAGACCTCTCCCAGATGGCCACCTTGTAGCAGAGCTGGCTTCGTGCTTGCATCACTTTTGCATCATCCCGCCGCCACAGAGCCTCGGCGGAGGGCGGGGACTTCCGTGGGTTGTGCTGCGGCATTTCTGCACACGAGTTGTGGCATCGCTGAACTCTGCTGCAGCTCTCTCACTCTCTAACAGTGATTTGTCACTCGTGGTGTTAGTGTAGCTGCTGTTCAGGAGACCAGTTGCCGCTCTGAGACACACACACACACACACACACACACACACACACACACACACACACACACACACAGACACACAGACAGATTTTTTAATTTAAATGGATCAGATCCATAATAACCCTATCTTTTACATTCAAAATGACGGGACAGTGTCAAGGTGCCTCTTGGCTTCATATTTTATTTATAATCTCATTTAAATCTCACGGCATTACCTGTAATTTATATCCAGCGAACTCTGTAATCCCAGCTGAACGGAGGAACGGACCCGGACCTCCCAAAATCCTGTTAGTACTAAGGTTGAATAATTTAATATACATTTTTTTAAAGTGGAATAGACGGGAGTGAAATTATCTCCTAGAATTTTCTTAATATCCTCGGATTTAATGACCATGTCTGTCTGATGACTGCTCCTAATTATCACGTTTTCATCCAACTGTTATTAAGCTTCCTGACATATGGTACCTGTGATATCATGAAATTACAGTTACTGAAATATTAAAAGACATGGAAGCACTATGGAGGTTATTTAGAGAGGTGTTCTTTTTTCCCCGATGTTAAGATGCTATGATGGCTTCCTCTTTTTGATTTCTCTTCTTTTTACCAACCTACATATTTACCATGACTTCAATAAAACAGTTGTTCAGATATGAAAATTGGGTTCGGACATTTTCTGTAGTTTGCCAGGAAGCAGATGGACACCGACCCCGGTCCTTACGTCCAAAAGCTGTTGAATGTCGTCGTCTTTCCAAGTTAACGTCTCAGTCACGTGTTACAAACGTCAACACGCCCACTCGTTCACTCGGACATTTTCTCGGAGCATTTGCGTTCTCCAGGAAAAGTTCAGGTCGAAGCCCGGACTTCAGCGCCGGTGTGAAAGCAGCTCACTGCTCGACAACACATTCTCCTTGTCTGCAACAGTAAACTCTTTCCTCTTGGCAGGAGGCGAGTTGTTTTCTCTGCTCTTTGACCGCAGCTCAGACTTTCAGAGCGGTCGTGTCCTCTGCTGCAGTTATTACAGAAAAACTCGCCGCCGCCTGTTGCCCGCTCGCCCTCTCTCAGCGGCCCGCGGAGGCCGCCTGGACCTCGGCGACTCATTTTTAGCCATCTTCAAGGTGCCTGATGAGATGTAGAGGCAGACAGCTGGATTGATTGGCCCCTCTTGAGCGCACAGGCCTTGATTACAACTGCACTCAAGTGGCCCCCCCAACCTCCCTCTCGGTCTGCCTCTCTCCTCTCAGCCTCCTCACCGCTCCCTTTTCTCATGATTTCTTTCTCCCTGCAAAGCGAGGGTGGATAAGGGGAGAGAATAGAAAGCAGCAGAATGCATAACGAAGATTTGGCTCGGCGCGGCTCTGCTTGCATTGGGAAGTAGAGCAAGGCGAGGACGGAGCCGCCGGTTTGAGATGAATCTGGAGACTTGCTTTGATGTGAGAGAATCGGATCAATATTTTAAGAGCTGAGCTGAGCTGATAGTTTACAAAATCTGTCACAGCCTGATTTTTGGTTGGATTTTGAGCGTGCATGGTCCCGTCTGTCCCATAAACTCAAAATATCTTGCTTGTGTAAACACCCTGCTGCCGTATTGTTGCTACAGAAAGAGAGTTAAACAGATTATTCAGGATCTGCATGTTCTCCCGTGGATTGTCTCTGGTGGGTGGAGGCATTTTTGGCAGTAATCTAATCCTTTACTCAAATTAGAATCACAAGACGTTTAAAGGGTCAGTTCACCTGCATGTTGATCTTATTCATTTACCTTCAGTTGTGTCCCACCAGGAGAGATGTCCAGAGGCTCTGCACAGACATGGCACTCAAAGGTTTTTAGTTTATTTGCACACGCAAAATGATGCACCAAGTAATTAGAATATGTGCCATTTTCAAGTTGAACCCCCAGGGGGCGCTCACAAACGCCATGTCTGCCTAAAACAGGAATGTGTTCTTGTGTCTGACTGTTGTTGTCTATACATTAGACTGTATATAAATATGGACGTTGACCAGGAACTGAAACTGAAATATAATAAAACGAGAGAGAGCGAAAATTGACCAAAAACCAGAACAACTTTAAAGGATTAAAATCTGCAGTGACCTCTGTAGATATTTAAATCTCTGCATGTCCTCAGATAACATTTGTCCTCTTATGAGTTATCAACATAAGATAAACAGTGAATCTGATTCTGTAGATTTCTGTGTTCTTGGATCAGAGATCGAAAATATTCTTATCTGAGTGGAACAATAATTCATGGACACTTGGAGCTCAGGTTTAGTTTCTGTCCTGTGACTCTTCGTCGCCCCCTGGTTGAAATGTCCCTCACCGTTGCTGTCAGCGTCTGTCCGTGTTTCATGTCGAGGAGAAGTAAGAGACAAAGGCAGTCGAGAGCTTCAAAGCTGTGGGTGACATTTAGCGCTCAGTATCTTCAAAGACCAGGCCCTCTTTTGTAGTTCCTCTTTTTGTGTATAATTAATATAACCCTTCCTACGGATTTGTCTCTTCTTTCTTCTTTCTCTCTACCTCCCGTTTGGAGCTGGATTAGAACAGCAGATTAAGGAAGTGCACCTTCATTTTTCAATTTGCATTCCGGAGACTTCAAAACCGCAACTTCTGGCTGCGTGTGCCGCTCTGGAGACTTTAGAGGGGGTTGGGTTGTGTAGTGGCTTTGGTCATTTGATGAGAAGATTGGTCTGTAACTGGAGTGTCTCACAGTTAATGTGAGTTGAAGCTGCAGAAAATGTCCATTCAGAGCACACGGCAATAAAAACAGTTTGAAAACAAATACTTGAAATATGGAAATAAGTGAGATTTCCTCCAGTCCTTTGTGGGATGGATGTGTTTGGTGCCTTGGTGGCCGACATGCACAGTCCCTGCCTCACACACACAACACAGACGACAACGAAGGCTCCAACAAGCACAACATCGCTATGGATCAAGTGATATTGAATGGGAATGTTTTTGATGATGCTAAATTTAGCTGCTAACTTGTAATTAGACCTAGCGGTGCTAACGGAACGTAGAGAAACCGGCGAATTGACGCCATTGTTGTTGTGGGCACGTGTGAAGTAAGCTGTGATGTCATCGCTGTACACACGGATACCGGAAGTTTTTGAAAATCCTTCGTCAGAGGCAGTGGAAAAAGTCCATTCTGCTAAATATCTGCATCAGTGTGGACGGGGCTTCAGTTAATATTCTCATCCTGACTCAAGATAAACTCTGGATAAATGGATCAACCAAATGTCCGTAGTGTAAAGTGTCCTCCTGTCCTCTTCGTGGTGAACTATGAGCATTGATCAAACATCCATCTGGCCTAGACGCTCCTGCTCGGCCTCAGAGCTGCAGGATGAACCAGGGTGTACATTACTGTTGGATGAGTTTTGTATCGACTTGACGTAAAAGGAGAAGCGCATCAAGAGCATCTGTCCTACAAGCGAGCGCGACCGCAGGCTGGACATCGTGTTGCAGTGATCCTCCAATCCACTACAGAACATTCATTTATCATCTGGTAGGAATGAGTGACATCATATAGTGTGGTAATGCAACGCCTTGATGATGTCATTATGAAATGGCTGTATTACACCACAAGAAATTACCAGTGCCTGTAATTAGGGGATTTACAGTGTGCATGTGTATTATTGTGTTTGTAATTTACATATTGATACGTATTTTCTCAGAAAATAGATAAAATTGGGCCCGACAAATATGGAAGTATTTTAAAAACAAGACTAAAATCAACAGAAAAAATCCACTCACAAAAAAAAGGAAAGATTGACTCAGATACTGCTCTTTGCTCTAAATGATTATATATTATTATTATACAATAATACCAGTGGATGTTGTCGTTGTGAAGTAAGTGAATGTGTTGCATCATCTTACATGTTAAGAACCGATTCTTATTTGAAATGTATATTTACAAAGCTGCTATTGTCGGAAAACTCCCGCTCTGCTGAACCTGACGGACGGATTAACATCTCCTGAATCACATTTTGTGACGTGCAGCCTCCTGCAGGAAAAGTCAACAATGTAATGGAGTGGCAAAGGTGAGGGTGCTAACTTGCCTGGAGACTGGTGGGTGGGTGGGTGGGTGGGGTGCTGGATGTTGGGAGTGTTGCTATCCAAACACTTTGTCTAATTCTACTTGTCAACACACAGGTGAGAAAATCACTGCCAGGGTAATAAGATTGAGGAAAGTGTTGCATTAGCGCCTTGAAGTGTAAATAGCTTCTTATATTGCCTATTAGACCCAGATAACCTGGCAAGGTGGAGGGTGATGGTGTGTGTGTGTGTGTGTGTGTGTGTGTGTGTGTGTGTGTGTGTGTGTGTGTGTGGGGAAGCATATTAGCTGTGTCAAAACAGTCAGAAAAATCACCAACTCCACAGAATATAATTAGGAATCTTTTTTCAATCCCTCTTTCTGTTTGTGTTTTAATCTGCCCCTGATGAAAGATGGCTTATTTGTATCTTCAGCTGCACACTGTGCAATATCCTGTCGCCCGGCTGCCTGCAGAACGAAATATCTGCTCCTCCCCTCTCCCCCTCCTCCTCCCCTCCTCCCCTCCCTCCTCCCCTCCTCCTCCCCCTCCTCCCTCCTCCCCTCCTCTCTCCCTCTCTGGGTTTTGCATTAAAAGAGATTTCATCTCATCCACCTTTAGCCAACTTTTGCCTTTGATATTATTTATTAGCGCCGGTATTGAACAGTTCATGCAGCTAGCACCTTGAATGGGGCCCCTTGTCGTCCCCCCCACCCCACCCCAATCAATACTGTTCCACATTACATATACATCAGCTCGGTGCAATATCGCTCGCTCTCAACCTGCGGCCTAATTAAAAAGATAAGCGGCTTCGTTTGAAGCCTGCTTTAATAGGCCGCTGCCTTGTTTCTAGAGCTGAATATTGAATAGAATCATGACTTTGGTGCAGATTCAGTTCATTTTGAAGAGATTACTCCGACACGATGAAGGGCTTGAATCTCTGGATGCTGTCAGGCCACATGGAGCCGCTCTCTGTGGTTCATTGTGCTTCACTGTGTGTTACCTGCAAAATCAGGACATGACCTACTCAAAGACTCCTGTTAGATCTCAAACTCCACTTTGAGTTTTTAAAGGAGCTTTACTTACATGTCTGTTTGGAATGGGGCCTGTGGTGCAGACCTGCAGACTGAACCAGAACCTGAACTGCGATTGATGACGTCACTTACAATAGACTTTGGCTACGATTTTGTCGGCAATGTCCAAAACCAGACGTTCTAGTCTTCAACCAAACCTCTAAAACGATGTAGCCTCTGGCAGAAAGGGGACACGGGACCTCTCTGAGGTTTCTGTTTGCAGTCTGCTGCACAAAGAAGACCCGGGACTTTAAGTTGGTTCTATCGTTGTTGCTGTGGACTGATATAATCTCAGGGGGCCCCCTCTGAGCTCGGAGCCCCAGGCAGGTGTCTGCCTCTCTGACCCTGTTGCGACGCCCCTGTTGATAACAAACTATTTTCAAAGTCACAATCCATTAAAACCACAACAGACAGAAGGATGGAAGGTGGATGTGTAGGAGGGTGAGTCAGTCTGACAGCCACTTAAATCCCTTCCTTCTGATAAAAGCTTGAACTGTGATGGAAACATTAGCCTTGTACAGTGTATTTTAAATGTTCATATTGTGAGTCAGACTAACTGTGATCCAGCTTCTGCCTGCATTGGCCTTCATGTGGCCTCCACAGAGGAAGAAGGAGAGAAGGTGAACTGATCAATTAGTAAAACTGATCATGGAAATTGATTTTGTCTGAAAAGAGAAATGTGTTATTATGCTTCCTAGACCTTGATGAAAATGTTTTTCGGCTAAAGCTGGATGTCAATCAGCAGATACCGTGGGGTCATATGCTTTGTTTTATTCTTGGTGGGTTTTAAACTAGCAACCTCAAAGGTCTGACTCTAAATCTGACTGCAGTCCAACAGCGGACTGATTAAAAATGCAGAAGAAGAAACAGTTCTCGTTCTCCAGGAGAAAAACAAAGGCAGCATCTGCATCAGCTGGAGGAAGTAGGCGGTGAAGGAGAGTGTGTGTGTGTGCGTGTGTGTGTGTGTGTGCGTGTGCGTGCGTGCGTGTGTGTATGTGTATGTGTGTGTCAGATACTTGGATCAGCTACCGAAGCCACATTCCTCCAGACGCTTTGCCAGGCATCACATCCCTGACTACCAGCTGCTGAGAAAGAGAGAGCTGCGTTACACACACACACACACACACACACACACACACACACACACACACACACACACACACACACACACACACACACACACCTTGTATATCTATCCTCACCTAAACCTAGTTCTAATCCTAAAACCGAGTCTTAACCCTCAAACTGCTCATTGAAAGTGGGTCAGAAAGTGAGGACCGGCCATAATGTCCTCCCTCTGTAGGTTCTAGGCTCAAAATAGTCTTCACAAGGATATCTGAACAAGTACACACACACACACACACAAACACACACACACACCACTGCTGGCTGGCACGAGCCCAAGTCCTGCATAATGACTCTGCCAAGGCAGATATGTTCACCAGTTAACTGGCTGCTGCCGTCACCACCCGCCTCCAGCTGCAGCACACACACTAATGCATAACGGAGTGAGCTTGAATCCAACATGTTTAAGAGCAAAAGAAAACAAGTGCAAACCTCCATCAGTGCTGAGCTGTATTGACAAGTTTGCAAAGATGTAACCTTTCGTTGTTTGGTGTTTTTATACAAACGGGTTATTTCATTTTTGCGGCAGGAAATCAAACGTCAGACAGAAATAACAAAAAGACCCGTTGTGGTCTGGAAACCAAATCCTCTGCCCTGAACTCAGCTTCCCTTCAAGGACGCATATCACCCCCGACGACAAACCTCTGCCAATGAATTGCTTCAGCGTTTGGTAAGGGGGGGGGAGTTTAAGGCCAACACATGTTACAGAAAAGCAGTGAGAAGCTCCTTTGTGAATTTGTCCATGCTTGAAAAGGAGTTTTGACAAGATGACATGAGGAACGGAACTGACAGCTGGGCTTGTTTCATTCAGCTGTTGGTCCAGAGGTGTGAAGAACCACCATGAACCACCTCCTCACACTTCAGTTTCCTCCACACTGAGACAAAAGCATATTAATTCCTCTCTTGTCTTGTAAAACATACGTCCAGTCTTCCTTTTCGATTCATGACCAGCTTCTTATCCCTCACCCCTCTGAAAGGCTTTTCTTTTTCGGGCCTTATCCTTTTTACATGTACAGCACCGCGTTGGTATTTTAGATGTTTATATTCTTATCTGTGGGCGGCTGGTCCCATATTCATTCTACAGCATGAAAACGACTCCCAGCCAGAGTCATGAATTACGATCCTCAGCGAGGAGCACAACAAGGAGTCGTGCAACAGATGGTCTGGCCCTGATCTCAACATCATGGAGTCGATGTGGGATCAGATGAAGAGACAGAAGATACTGAGACAGACTAAATCCACAGATTTTCTCCAAGATGCTCGAAACGGAATCTGCCAACTGCCTTGAGGAATTGTACTGAGGAGAACTGGTGCTGTGAAGTTTAATTGCGGAATAGAAAAAGGATTCAGGGCAGCATACTCACGTTTTGTTTTAATATTGTTGGCATGTTATTTACTATACTTTGTGTGATTTGATTTAAGGCCAGGGGCTGAGGTAACGATCAGTCCATCCCTGTCCAGAGATCAGCAGCGTGGATCGCTCGTTCGAACCATAAGACTGTGTCTCCACTTCCTCCCACTCTCCAGAATCCATCCATCAATCCATTTTTCTTCCGCTTATTCAGGATCAGGTTGCAGCAGCGGGCTCAGCAAGACGTTCCCGACATCCCTTTCCCGAGCCACACTTTCCCACTTGATCCAGTGATTCTGGGTCTACCCTGGGGTCCTCTCCCAGTTGGGCATGCCCAGTAAACCTCCTAATGGAAGGTGCAGAGAAAGCCTCCTGCAGATTACCAAACCACCTCAACTGGCCCATTTGGACATGAAGGAACGTCGGTTCTACTCGATCAAGATGCTGCAGCTTCCCTGTTCGTCCATGTTTATATATGGTCCATGGTCAAAAACAAGAAAATCCCAGGTCCGGATCCGAAACCTCTTTGAGTCATTTTTGGAACTGTCATTCGGATCATTTTGCAAAGTATAATCTTCTGTAAATCCTGGGAGACTCATCTCAGGGAAAGAAATCCCTAGCAACAGCTGCTTTTCTGAAATACTGTGGACAAAATGTGTCACTTAAAGGACTTGGATGTAAAGAATACAGTTACAGCTGTAGTTATTAGGTTGAGGAATTGTTCCGGTAGCAGACGTAGTAATGCTGACACCTCCGACACTGACGACACTCCCAAAGCCTCCTGATACAAATGTAAACTGTCTGCAATTTGCTGCACAGGTCACATTGATATTCTGCCCAGCAGACGTTTTCGAGGTCAGGAGGTCAGGGAGGAACTGCCTACATGGAACATAAACTTCCGTCTGATGGCCGGAGATCAAGCCCATTAAATGAGGGTCAGTCGCTGGGGTCACGTTTGCGTTTCCTCCGTCGTCCCCGTCCGGCCTGGTGGAGACCTTCGGATTTTCCCAGAGGCGAATCCGAACGTGATTGTGATATTGCTGATTTTCTCCGGGGTCACGGATCAGGAAGCGTCAGCTCTGCACTCCCCTGCCGCGGGGACGGGTGGGTTACCGGCCGCCGCGGCTGCAAGGTGTTCGCTGGCTCCTAACGGACACCGTGTGTGATGTGCAGCGACAAGCGTTACAAATGTTGGTAATGAGGTCACCTTGGGCTCCAGGTCTGAGTCCGACTTTCAAGCCTGATCCCTCTCTCGCTCTATCTCACTCTCACACACACACACACACACACACACACACACACACACACACACACACACACACACACACACACACACACACACGCAGCTGAATGAGGATGAGAACAACATTTTTGGGAAATAAACTCATACAATCTTTATCAAACTTTAAATATTTTATATATCAACTCCCTGGCGTATAGCACAAGTGTCTGTGTTCAAACCAAAAGAAATCTGTTTCTTTCTGACTGTGACATGCTTGTACTGTATATGTGTGTGTGTGTGTGTGTGTGTGTGTGTGTGTGTGTGTGAGACAGAGCAGATCTCATGCACACCACTCCGTGTCAGATCCTGTACGAGTGCACACTCGCCGAAGGGCAGATTGAAACGAGCAGTTTCTCAGGAATCAAACAACAGTCGGTCGTGGAGAAGCAGCACCGGAGAGAAAGAAGCATCAGATAATTCCCCTTCAAAAGATAACCACTTCTACAGTCTCACGAAACATGTGGATATGATGGCCGTGATGATCACACACATTAACCAGCTGCACCCTCATGAATGCACCTCTAGAAGTCAAACTGAATCCACCTTTATGCTTCTGTGCATCAATCCACAAACTGGGCCCAGGAATAAAAGTTGGAATCGACAGTGTCTGTTTCTAAGGTATCGTAACTTTCTTCTGTCCTTTGAATCCATCTCTCAAACTCCTGACAGCCCCGCCCCTGTCCTCATCCTTCAGCATAGAGAAGACGGCATTAGTGACGGTGAACTCCTTCATCCCTGGACCTGCAGCTGACACTCGATACCTCAGAAATTGCTCGGCCCTGCAGGTAAAAGCCTTGGATCCACCGTGGCTCCAGGGAATATCTGCCTCTTATCCTCTGGATCTGTCCCACAGCTTCTGAGTGGGCGCTGGCGGCCTAATGCCAGTTTACCCACCGGTCACTTCCCTGGAATTTCTTTGGCTTTTGTTGGTTTGTTTACTTGTTTTATTGTTGTTTTTCGCGCCGGAGGCTGTCTCGTATACACAATGTGAACTCCATCGCTCGGGCTCCTGAGAGCCACCGCCGGTGTTCGGCCTCCCTCCCTCCTCCGCCTCTCTCTGCTTGAAGTCATCTGGCGTTTCTCCAGAGCTGAGACATCCTCTCACAGCAACAGAGCATTTTTAATACTGTTGCTGTAGTTAATATTTTTAAAATTACTGTAACAAGGCAGCAAAAGTTCAACCTCCACCCAGATAAACCTGCAATATACAGAGGCTACAGTGACTTGTCAACTTTCAGGTGCTGCTGTCCCTTTTCAGATTTATCTCGTGGGCAGATTTCTCTCCCTGCCTGGATTGTAATGAGGAGCCGCGGGACGAGATGGCATGTTCACCGAGGATAACGTCTTGATGTGCAAAGCTCTCTTATCGTGGATTTACCCATCAGCCCGCCGTGCCCTCAGGCGGTGTCGATACTGAGATGTGTGCTCTCTGCTGCCGCCTTGCTCGCCACTTTGTCTGATGCGGCGCACCACAGTGGCGATGAGAGGCCGGCCGCCGGCGGGCAGGAGGAGTGTTTGTGGAAGTGAAAACTGACCAGTCGTTCCTTTCGTTCCCACTTATTTCTCTAACTGCTCTCGCACGTATTTACACAGACCGTCAAAAAACGAAAAGTCTTGTGTATTTGACGTCAAGCTGATGTGACGGTCTGGTCGATAAACTACGGGTTTCAAAGGTCAGTTTTTATATTGCAGGAAAAATAGCAACAACAATAAATATAACAACCAACTCCACAAATCAAAACTTTTTTTAACATTCATTCTGATGATGGATAGATAGATAGATAGATAGATAGATAGATAGATAGATAGATAGATAGATAGATAGATAGATGATAGATAGATAGATAGATAGATAGATAGATAGATAGATAGATGGATAGATAGATAGATAGATAGATAGATAGATAGATAGATAGATAGATAGATAGATAGATAGATAGATAGATAGATAGATAGATAGATAGATAGATAGATAGATAGATAGATAGATAGATAGATAGATAGATAGATAGATAGATGGATGGATGGATGGATGATAGATAGATAGATAGATAGATAGATAGATAGATAGATAGATAGATAGATAGATAGATAGATAGATAGATAGATGGATGGATAGATAGATAGATAGATAGATAGATAGATTCAGTCTAAGCTACATCCTCTCAATTCAGATATTTGCGTTAAGATTTTTCTACAATTTCAAGCAAAGATTTTGAAATACAACGTGTGACTCCACTTGTTGAGTGTGGAACAATAGTTTCCGATATCCAAACAATCTTCCAATAACAAAAACCTGCTTGACGAGCCGATCGACTCGTTTCTTACGGAGGCAGTTTTTCAATAACTTCATAGAAAACCAGCCCAGCTGCCTTATTCTCATGTGTCCGCTGGTGTCAGGGTCAGTTTGCTGCATGTTTTACCAATATGTCCTACACAAAACAACGCTTTTAGTAGAATCTGCAAGATGAACAACCTCGAGCATCAACATTCTTACAAATAGATCGTTGAGCAGGCGAGATGAGGAGGCGAGGAAACGATTGAAAGCTCAAGGTTTTCTCCTCTGGCGTTTGGACCGCATGTCCTCCCCTTCAGTGATAATGGAGGCTCTTTCCTCTCAGTGAAATCTTGGCGGCGGAGAAGCCTGAGCGATTCCCCATGACAGCGCCCGCCACCTGACTGCCGAGCCGCCTGGCCTTGGCCGTGGCGAAACACCAGTGTGCTGCATGGCGATGAAAACACACACACACACGCACACACATGCTTGGTACACAACGCTGGGCTAGTTCTGCAATTTCTGCAGCATCCAATTTTAATAAAAAACTTGTTTTGTTATTCTATTCTAACTGTATTGGGAATTCGACCGGGAACCTGTGAGGCGACAGCGAACCACTGAACCACCATCTTAACATTAATTAGATAGTAAATATTTATTGGAGAGTCCCAACACGAAGACTCGGGAGTCAACGTTCTGTGGCGCCACGTTACCAAGGTACACGTGCTTGTGTGCCTGTCAATCATTTCACCGCGCGTTCATCTCATCAAATAGAGACATGAGCACAAACGTCTTAGTAATAAGAACTACCTAGTACCTAGAGCTAATTAGACTTTCTAGTTTGGTCCACGTCCCATCTACTGACATGGAGGAGGCGGGGCCGGTCAAGATGCTTCGGCTTTACTTTACTTTACCTGTCATGTCGTCCATCTTTATTTACATCCATCGGTACATTTGCAGTCAAAGTTGATCATATTAAATTAAATAAAATAAGATAAAAAAATCTATTTCCACGTGACCACATGGCTGCCACCATCATCTCTCTCTCTCTCTCCCTCTCTCTCTCTCTCTCTTACACACTCTCTCGCCCAGTTAGCCGAGAAGACGAGTCACGTGTTCTGTAAAGGTCATCCATCAGCGAGAGAGGTGGGGGAGATAGAGAGGGAGAGGAATGGAGGGAGAGAGTGATGGAGTGGGGCGGCGTTAAGTGTTGGCTTTCCACGTCAATTTTTCTGTCAGGAGCTGTAAGTGCAGCCTCTTTCTCTTCTTCTCCCGCTGCTGCTCCTCCGCGCTCTTACTCAGCGGTATCACCTCTGACAGCACGCTGGCCGCCGAGGTATTTACATTTGGCTTCTAACTCAATACGCTGTGACATAATTAGTTCAATATTTCTTACTATGAAAGACAGGAAGAGAGTTTTCAACAGGTAACGTAACCACTGAGAATTAAACCGTGGGAAATGACCTGCTTACAGTAGCATGTTCATTCTATAACACACATCTTTACGTTTTTACAATGCAAGAATGTACGGAAATCATTTTGTGTTTTATTTATCTTAGAAGAATCAACAAGAATCTTGTTCTGAACAAAATATTGACATATTCTTCTCATATTCAGGTTTATAATGCTAATTTTTGTTATTACTGGAAAAGGTTTACATGCTCTAATGTTCAGAAAACATCACTTTTCCTCAAAATGTCCATCGCTGCAGCTCCTCTCTTCAGCCTCTGCATATTTCTATATATATATATATATAGAAATAAATAGAAATATATTTTCTTATCGTCCTGATCAATTTAACAAACGACAACATTTTCATTCAGGTTTTCTTTATCTTTAGTTTGACATTTGTTGACATTTGACGATTTTTTGTCACTTTTTTTTTGTCAAAAATGTCCACTTGCAGTTTTGATTTCCTGCTTCCTGTCGAACTGTACACACGCTAGAAATGTGACTCGTTTGAATTCAGAATGTGATTGAACGGGATTCCAAAGTGTCAATTACTAAAAGCGTGTGCACATCTCCAGTTTACACTCGGCTCATCCTGACGGCCCTGACAAGTGCAAACACATAAAAATGCAGCAGGCGGCACAAGAGGAGCCACAGTAATTGCTGGAGAAAACTCTTTCAGCGTGTTTGCCAGATTAGATGCTATTTAGGGCCCAGAGCTTATTAAGAGAAGCGGCTCTACCAACTGATCCCAGCAGTGCCTCTTTTTTAGTCTTTCTTAATCACAGTAAGACGTGAAAAACTCAATTTAGTCGCCTGCAGTCAATGCCTCACCTGATGTGAAACGTCCTTGTGGAGTAAACTCCTGCCCGTCTGGCACTAAAGCAAACGCTGAGCACTATTTACAGAAACTATCCGGTGCATGGCGCTCGCTCTGTCAGGGAGTTCCTCCCGCGTCTGAAGAGGGAGAGCTGTTAGCGTCTCCTCGTTCCTCGGCCCGGTGACGCCCGACTCGGCTGTGGGAGGTGTGATAGATGGCCGCCCTGGTTTTTTGCCAGGCTTATCTCCGGCCTCGCCAAGCGATCGTCATCTGCCACTTATCAGCAAACACTCTGCAGTGAAGGGAGGAGGGAGAGGATAAGAAAAGGTGGAGAGACGATAGGAGATAGACAGGGGCAAAGAGAGGGAGGAGAGAAATGGGATGGGGAGGGAAGGGAGATGAAAGGAAGACGAGAGGGGACTGGAGAGGATCAAAGAGGAAGACGTTTTCTTTTCTCAAGTCAGATTTTCAGTTTTGATAAAGTTACAGAAATGGTCGGACAAAGTTTGTTTGTAAATTTGTAGTTGTTTCCTGCGAAGGTTTACGTCACGTTACGAGGAATACTAGACCTTTTGGTGAGATATCAAACGTGCTGAAGTGGAAAGAAGTGAAATGAGAGAAGACAAGGAAGAGGGATAAAGATGTAAGAGGAGATAAAAGAAAGGAGGACAGAAGGAGACCGAAGAGAGAGAGAGAGAGAGAGAGAGAGAGAGGGAGAAAGACTGGACAGACTAAGAGATGGAGAGAAGTGGGAGGACGTGGCGGCGACTGGAGGCGAAATTTGCACAAATCCCGTTTGTCATCACCTTTTTGGAGGGAGAACCGGGTTTTATTGCATTTTTCCCCACCACATACTGGAGGTCACTTCCATTTGTGGAGTATTTGATTTTATGATTCAAGACTCAATTTCTCAAAGGTCACCTCCACTTGGGGGAATATTAGCTTTCATGACGATTCCCTCTCAGAAAGAAAACCTCTTTTACTCACTTCCCAGCTGCTCTGCTGGAGAAGTGGCTGCGTATTACTGTGGAAATGTGGAAAAAAAGAAAACCTCAGAGTAAAAGAGGTTAAAAAACGAACCTGATTTATATGGTTTTATGTTTGGTAATGCGAGTGGCGCTCTGCTAATGAACGCTTGTTATTGGACCAGGGCTTCCTGTCCCTGTGCAGCGAGGCATCGGCTGATGTAAAGTCATTAATTGTTGTGGGTGGTTGGGATGTGTTTTCCTGCCGGGGTCCCCGGTGTCATATCAGCGTAATGAATTGTTTATGTAAACTAATCGAGGTGTTTAATACCCACCTTTTTAAAATGTGAATGAATCAAAGGGAGCAGAGGCGACGAGCTAAATGTCATCAATTAATGCCGTGAACCGTTTTCATCACAACACGGCAAACAAACACATTTGGCTCTTATGTAACTGTAGCTGGAAAATGTTCAACCAAACATCCTCTCATCAAACACTCCATAACCTCCATGGTTACTATATGGCCGCCATACGTAGAAAATAATAATACAAATTATTTAATAATCCGACAGCTACAGTCAGATAATTAATGGATTTGATATAAAAATAATTTTGTGCAGTTTAGAGTCACGTTTACTGAATTTAAACGTTTCAGGAACTGAATTTCAGATGTTTTCAGGGTCCGGACATTTTCTGGAGTTTGCCTTTGCCTCAAATGAGAAGAAGCAGCAGGAGATTGTCCGGGTCAGACGCGTTCACAGCAACAGGAACATGTTGCGGAAGTGTTTCTGTTTACAGCTCCTCCCCACCGACGTCGGGTTTTATCGTCCAAAGATCTGGAATCTCCTCGTCTTTCCAAGTTGACTTTGTCTTTGTCTTCTGGCTCCTGTAGGCTCCTCTCTGAGATATCTGTATATTTCTAGTTTTTTTCTCCATCACGTGTTAGAAACCTCATCAACACGCTGACCTGCCCTCGGTTTTCTCACACCTCAGACAAATGTTTTCGGAAAAAGTCGGTTACAACGGACTCGGTTGTTTGCGCTCTCACACGCAGCCCCTCCAGAAAGCTTCAGGGACGTGTCCAGACTTCGGTGCAGGTCTGGAAGAAGCTTTAGTTTCACATCAGTTGGTTTATATTTAATATTTATTGAATGGAATCCATCTGTGAAGATTCTCCGCCTCGGTATCTTCAGAAGTTGAGTGGATGCAGACTTTGCAGAAAATCACGAGGTTTAATTTGCTGTAAATATGCATCATATCTTTCATATTTATTTGTTGTTTACAGTCTCACTTTTCATTATTAACTTCATTTGGCTTTGTAACTTGTTGAAAGACCATCACATGTTTCACTCCTGTGAGTGAAAGGAGTTTTTTCTCATATTCCCTGTTTTTAATCCTCTTTCCTCTCCTCCCTCAAACTCCTTTTCTCTCTTTCCCCCTTCTTTTCTTCTGTCCACATCATTGTACCTCCTCCTCCTCCTCCTCCTCCTCCTCCTCCTCCTCCTTTCTCACCCCATGTTTTTCTGTCTCGTTCACTCTTTCTCCCACCTATCCTTTTTGTCTCCCTAATCTGTCCATCACTGTCTCTCCTCACATCTCTCTTTCTTTCTCCCCTCCCTTAATGATCTCTCGTCCCCCAGGTGGCCCCGGATGCCATTTCGGCCCCCCGCTTTTGAATTTAATTACACATGGCATTGTCTTCATAGGCCGCTGCCACCGCAGCCCCCCCCCTGCCCCCCACCATCCCACACACACACACACACACACACACACACACACACACACACACACACAAGCCGTTGCTGCTGGTTCATACTGCACACTCCCATGATTGCCGCCGGTGATAACACCCGGGGGTCGGGATCAACGAGGAACAGATTGAAGGCTGAAAAGTTGATATCAGAAATCGAATTAATTCAAGTGAGAGTGAAACCACATCCAATTAAGAGGCTTTTGAAAAAACGAAGGGCAAATCTCTTTTGACACAAATATTCGTGAGTCGCGACGTCGTTCACGAGATGAAGAGTTCGTTTACAAATTGTGAGCGACGTCCGCAAAGATCCTCGTTCGTCACTCATCACGTGAAACGGCTCTGAGGTGACGAAGCAGCGGAGCTCTCTGCGTCAATCATAACCCGATCATTGTTTTATTTGTACTTTTATTTTTCACATAATTACTTCTATTATTTTTCCCGTTTGAAAGATTTACTGTGTATTTAGTGTTTTTTTCCAATAATCTCACCGAAGAACGAAACTCCCCGGGTGGCTGTTAGCCGCTAAAAGAAACAGCCAAACTTCACTTCTAATAACTTCTCCCCCGGCTTTATGATCTGCGATATCATTTTTTTATTTTTCATTATTATTTTCTGAGAGACATTCCGTGATGGCACACGGGACAGGGACACAGAGAGAAACCCAACCAGCGACCTATCAGTGCAGTGATCTCACGATCAGCTCATGTGATTACGTCCCCGTGTCACTGCAGTGATGGTGCTGCGCTCCTCCTGCTGCCTCCGCTTTTGAAGGATGGCTGTTGTTTTCTCCTCATTATACGAGTCCTGAAATGTACCCGGGAGGGTGAGTGAGAGTGTGGACGTTGGGCGGGTGGGGGTGGTTAGTGACTGAAATAACGACCCCTCCGTGCGGCAGGAGCATCTATTCTGTTGGTCCAGGCCTTGTGGAGCCAGACTGGGCCTTTCCCTTTTGTCAGTGGTGAAAAATGAAGCATTTCTAAATCCCCGGCACTCGCTGTGTTTCCCTCAAGGCGCCTCAGATACATTGAGTTAACATAAAGCAAAATTCAGGACAGGGGCGTCCAGAGTGACAAATGAAGCGCCTCCGTGTGTTTTGGAGGGAAAATGAAGGGGCCTCTTTTGTAGAAATGAGATTTGGTCCTCGTTGCTTCCTTCAGGCCCAATTTCCCCCCCTCGCAGTTCAAATGTGTCCGAGAGTTACAATGGGAGACGGAATATTCTGGAAAATGTGAAAAAAAATCGGAATAATCTGAGTATAGATCATTTCCCTTCGGCTCGCTCTCAGGCTGCAGTCCGTCGCTGCGCCGTTCCCACTCTGTCACATTACGGCTTGTTTTCACGCTGCGCTGCCAGTCGGGCGAAAAAGAAAAGTCGCCAGTCTGGTCTGATCACGACTCGCAGCCCATCGCAGCTTCGTAAAAATGGATCCAATTTGGCTTTTGGAGAGAAAACTCGCTGGGATACAAATGAGCCGCCTCAGCTCGCCTGCTCAGGAGCGGTGCTCTCGCCCGACTCGGACTCATTTGTAAGTGTGGGGTGGAGGGGGGGGGGGATGGTCCCGTAGCTGTTGGCTACACATCGGAGAGGCCGCAGTGCCACGGTGGTGAGGTCCAAAGACTTGTCGGGCTAATTAGAGGCAGCTCGCCGCCTGTGATGTCGTCCCGCTCGCTGGCCGTGTGGATGGTCGCTCCAGGGAACGAGCCGGGCTCCCGTGTTGCTCCAGAGTTTTGTGATTCCCTCCCAAACCGAAATTATCTTGTGCACTTTCATGTTTGTTTGTGTTTTGGTGTATTTACTCTGATTCTGTATCAGGAATTAAGTGTGTGTGTGTGTGTGTGTGTGTGTGTGAGCCAGTCAATTAGGCTCCCCCTGCAGATGCAACTAATACAGGTTTTGCCTCACCAATTACCACAGGCACTTTAGGCAACAGCGTGTTGAGTTGTTTTTCACCGACTCTGGTTTTCTGCCCGAGTTTCATTTGAACTGAATAATCCTCTGAAACATTTTCAGGCAGTCGGTGCAGCGGCTAAACGGTTTGAAGGAAAGGACACTGACAAAAGGTTAGAGAGCATCAGACTGAAACAAATAAAAATAGATTTTTATCAATGAGATGAGAGTAAGATAGAGCCGCAATAATGTGGTCTTTACTTTTAGAGGACATAGCTCTAGGAAAAATAAACATCTGGATGAACCACTTTCCTCTTTATCTCTGAAAATGAAGCTTTTCACATCCAGACGGACCATCAGCTTAAAACGCTCGTCTTCACATTTCAAAAAGATTATTGATTGATTGCCTCCATATCATAGACTGTTTACAAAGATGGACGACATGACGGCGCCCTAAGAGTGAAGCCAAATTATCCCGATCGCCCCCTGGTGGCAGGCTGCAGTCTAGGTCATAAACCTTTCCTCCATGTTAGCGGATGGACTAAAAAGTCGTGTTGACTAAATGTTTTCTTACTGATGTCTTAGTTAGTTCTTATCCCACTGATGCACGTTGAGTTGATCACGTTTCTAACTCGTGTGTCGTCGGGTCCTCGATAGCGCGGCTCCACGCCACGACTCTGGCTTCCAATGATGGCGCCCATATCTGGGACAGTTTCGGCTTCAACAGGACATAGTCGAGACTTATTGTTTGACTTTATTTACAGTCTGAGGTCTGGAGACACTAAATGCCACGTAGGTTTGAATGCGAGTCCGCATGTCCGCTTTGTGACAGACCAGGGTTAGCTCCGCCTCTCGGCCAATGTCCACTACGATTGGTGCGCAACCCTCAAAGGCTGAGCAGGATAAATGCAGTGACCAGTGGTTCTGTGCCGCCCTCTGTGGGCTGACGAGTGCCCGAGAACTCCCGAGACGAAGCTTGAACAGGAAGCACCAGACGCGTCTCCGTGAGACACGTGAAGCAGAAGTCTGTTCAGATGCTCGTCACTTAACGAGAGGCTGACAAACCCATTCAGCCACTTCATAATCCTCCTGAGGGCAGCTGCTACCTGCTGACAGCACTGATAAGACACAGCCCACTTGGCAAGGTGCTCCTACGTCTCTGTCGGAGGCCTGGACCCCGACCATCAGCCCCCACAACTCTTCACTGTGGCTCACCGTGCACCGTTCGCCACCTGAATCAACACTCCCCGTCGAACAACACAATAACCAGGACATGCACGCATTTAAAATCTACCTTTGAAGGATTCTCTTCATTCTTCTTTCAAACAATCGTGTTTAAGGTCACACTCTCTGGTTGGATGGATTTGGACGAGTACGGCAGAGTCACAGTTTTTCTATTTGCATTTCCTTCATCTGTCTGGTGTCAACAAAGGAGACTTGCTCTCTGTCTCCATTCAGATGCAAAGCAAAGGGAACATAATCATGTATTCATTTTTTTAATTTCATGACATGACGTTCTGGCTCTAATGCTGTGTGCTGCACCATGAATTTTAATTGTAGCCCTCCATTTGTTTCCCTTTAAGGTGATGAAAAAAGAGCTCAGTGCAGGGCTTAATTCTATTTGTGTGGAAATTTGTTTTAATATTTGCCTGGCGGCAGGTCAGGTTAAAATATTCATACTCATAAAGTGAAGATATGCTACAGTAATAGCTCATTTGGTTGTGGAACAGCAGCGTTTATTGTCGAAGCCCTGTGGAGGTGTTGTTGGCCTCATTGTGTGTCTGGGAAGAACTCACCGCACCAGCGTCACCACCTCCTGTCTCCTGGAAGGTGCCTTCAGTTACAGTGACGTGGGAATATCAGAATGAGGAAGACATTACAGAAATTCACCAACGGATTAAAATGTGAGAGAAAATATCTTCCTTACTTTTCACTTCATGAAAGATTTGAAATCTCGCTCAAAGAACAGTAAGTTCACGATATGATTCAAACCTCTGGGATTGTTTTTGTCTGGATTAGGGCTCGGATTTGACGACTGTTTCGTGAGCTGTCATGTCGCCCATCTTTTGCCTCACCAAATAAGAAGCTAAAGCGTCTCGGGCGCCCCCTGGTGGCTGGCTGCAGTACAGGTCATAAACCCCACCTCCTTCATGTTAGCAGATGGGACATTGACTACATTAAAAGTCAAAGTACTCCAAAATGGTTTCTGTCAGTTTGGGTAGTTCTTATTCCTGTATATATTTGATTGTCTTTTATATTCTATCATACAGATTCTTGATGCTGTTCCTGTGTCTGTGTGTTTTCTTTCTCCAGTTAAGCAGAAAGTGGATTTGGAGAAGGAAGCCAAGCTCAGCATCCTGGAGGCCGGAGTCACTGACGTGAGTACACTTTACGTGATAAGTCTCAGGTGATCACAGAATATGAGTCTGCGTCCACTGGTGTTGATAGAATGGAATGATTATCACCTCACCCTACGCAGCCGGCCTGTCCTCTGGAGGCCGGCTGCAGGGATCCACTTCCGTTCAGCCACGAGAGGTCCAACACTGATGTTGGGTGATGAGATCTGGCTCTGGACGGGGTTGAGGTTAGAGTGTGGAGGAGTCGGGGCCTGATTCAGACAAAAAACCTCAAACCATATGGCTTCCTTCACGTTGGCTGCACTATGTTTGATTTTGTTGTGCTGCACTTGCCTGTAATCAAGGAAAATCAGACACAGAAAACAGGATGCCTACTGGGTCGGGCTCGGCTAATTTGCTCGCAGGCTGCGGACCGAGCCACACTCGAGTTCTTCCAAAAACTTTTTTTTTTGTGGAGCTCAAAGAGGTTCTGTCATTCTCAAAGAAAAAGAAAAAATCACTTTCTCCAAACTGGTGCTGCTCAGTGAGAATAACACAACTGCCTGAAACACAGTTTACATGCTGTACATGTAAGATTTCACTGTCAGGGTAGTTAATGGTCTGAACCTTGGACAAATAGCCACATGTCAAAAGTGCACAATAGTGTGGGCTGTCCAAGTATGAACACGTGAAGCCCACATATTGGTATTTTGCTTTATTTTAAATGTTTAGTAGACAATTTTGATTCTGATATTTTTGACCCTTCATCTCAACGAAAACATCCGACATTCAAAACGTTGGCGTCCACATCCCCGTCACCGCTCTCTCTGGTCTTCTTCTCCCAGCATTGCTATTCTCCACCATCCCTGTGGTAAATAGGCTGCTGAGCCACTGCACTCGCCTATTGATTCAGGAGTTAGTCTGTACCGATGACGGCATGCCATTCACCACGCTTATCAAAGTGGCAGCAGCGAGGTCTGAGAGGGAAAACGGTTGGAAAAGGGCGGAGGAGGGAGGTGAGGAGAATGAGAGGGAGGGGAAGGGGAAAGAGAGCAGGAGGGGGTGTCTATGGGGGTGATCAATACGGAGCTGCAAACAGGACGATTGAACCTTTGTTGTAAGCGAGGGAGGGAGAAGCAGAGAAAATCCCTCCATCACAGGCTGCCAGGGAGAAGAAAAACAAAACCCTGTCTCAGCCGGCGACAAAACATCCATCATCAGCCCGTGCGGTGTTTATTATAGTTCCTCATACACTGTAAAATAAGAATATTAGCATACTACATCACTGCTGACAGGATAAAAACACCAAAAAAAAAGCAAAGTTTAGTTTCCTCGCACACGTCCAAACTCTCAGGAAGGTCTGGGTGTTCTGGTTACTTGGCAGGCGGACAAATGAATTCTCATTTTCACATTGATGAAATGAAAATAACCTGAAAATGTATTGATCCCTGTGGGGGGGAATTAAGTTGTTGCGGCAGTAAAAGGTAATAGGGGAGGAAAAAAATAGCCTGCAATAAAACCATTAACGACAAAACAGTCGAAACGGTAAAACAGCACGTGAATTATTGTGGGGTTGTATAAACTAATTCACGTGGCAATTCAGCATGTTAAGTGCGATGAATAAATTACATTGAAATACTGCGTCAATTTACACACAAATATAAGGAGTTTAAAATCACCTGGTTCCTTAACGCCACTGAGGAGGTTATGTTTTCACCCGCGTGCGAGCCTGCGTCTGAGGAGAACCCAGCAAATCCCGATGTGGATGCAGATTGAGGAGCGGGTTCAGAATTCGTATTTTCACTTTCATCAACGCTGCAATCACGGAATGCTCTTTAAGTTTACCCCCTAGTGAGCAGGAAATAAAGAGATTTCTGACACGTGATGATCATCGGGGGTCCGTCTCGTTGTAGTGATCATTGAGCATCGCGTTGGATAAGTCAGCCGCTCCTTTTCTCCTCTGTGTTTCCAAAGTGTCGTCCTTCAGCCGCCTTCATGTCCAGTGCAACGAGTGAATCAGCACATCTCCCGCTGCTCATTCTTCGGGTCATTCATGATTCGTGACCGCACTTTTGAATTCCTCACGTATCGTGTTTCTGAGAAATTGAGGCCGCAATTTGCCTTTTCTCGTTGCTGCTGCTTTGTGCTTTGAAATTCAGGACGGCGGATGCTGCGAAGCTCCAGTAGGCATATTGATGTGATGGTTCTGGCGCAGATTTCTGCTTTTCTAACTCTTAAGTGCAGGCAATTTACTAAGTAAAGGCGACCCTTGAATAAATCACTAGAAATGCAGAATAGAGTGAGAGCAGTTCTGTGTTAGATTGTTGGAAAGATTTCTGAAAACAGTTTTGAAATTTGTCAGAGACGGTTACTGGTATAAAAATCTGTTCCTCTCAATCCAATCGAGCACTTGAAACTCAAACTCCGGATTCACCTGACGCCCACAGTTTGGAAACGCTGCGTTTTAGTCTGGACGATCCGAAAACTGACGTAGACTTCGCTGATTCGTCAGGCTCCTATCACATGACCCCTTCCGGAAAAGAAAACAACAGGCATTAACACAACATGGAGAAACAATTACCGTGCATTATACGGATGTAGCCTGTAGTCGGTCTGAACCTCCTTCCAGGATGGCTCACCAAGCCGCAGTGAGCTGTACAACCAAAGAGCAAACATGTGACGTCAGAGACCGCGAGAAACTCTGCTGTTTGCACACTGAGACTTGAGTCCAATTAAGAGAGTGTGCGTCTGTGTGTGTCTGTGTGTGTGTCTGTGTGTGTGTCGGGAGGGAGGTAGCAGATAAGGCCGCTGTGACTGCAACCAGATTATAATTGTCCTGGAGTGGCACTAATCCCCCTCCACCATGACCAGCTCGCTTTGTTCATTTTAAATCAAGGCGCTTCCAATCTGTCGGAAAGAGCGATTTCACAAATAGAGGGCGGCGGGAAGGAGCTAATGAAACAAACAACAACAAAACAACAGTAGATTGACCTTTTCAATCATTTAAAAACACACACACACACGTTTACACAGACAGATTCATCTCGTGAAGATTGATTCAAGTATTAAAAAATTACAGCGGCTGATTTTACTGATTTGAGCCGGAGAGACTTGAACTCATCAGAGAAATCAACTGCTGCGAACTTTCTTTTTCTTAAGCCTTTATACGGGGACCTTATTTTTACTGTAATCCTATCAATTGATTGGACCAGAGGGAAACACCTGAGCTGAATCGACGACACTGGACTCATATTATCAATCTAGATCAAATTAGATTGAAAATTAACACAATTTGCAGTTTATTAAATCATTTAAATCTAATTATTAGAACAAACAGAAGCAGATTTCAGACGAGCACTGAACTCTGGATAATCTCCGGACATTCTTCTAGATTTTGACTTTCTCTGGACTTTCTCCCGGATGAGCCGGCGACAGAAGCAAAGATTCAGTTTCACTTGTTTAAACGCAACCGTCCGTTAAATCTTTTCATGCAACACACAGATAAAAACTCCCTCCGTCCAATTTGTGCCTTTGTCCCATTATCCAGTGCGTAGTGACGGAGTGTAATCTGCACATAATCCGTTTCCACAACAGATAATCTGGATTTCAGAGTTCATCCTCGTTTCACAATGTTGCCGGAGATCTCATTGAATAGAATTTCTCACCGTGCCTTGCTCTACCCACTCAGCCGTAATGACTTCACTGAGGATACATTCTAGTCTGTGGCGAGGGTTCGGATGTGGCGTGATGGCGGCGCTCGTAATGACACACGCTTGTTGTCTGCTGCCGTCCAGGTGCCTGAAAACAGCTGGATTTGAATGAGAATATTCATGAAGCCGCCGCATCAAGGTTGTGTGCTCTCCGCCGGCGCCCCGCTCCACCGGTAATTTTCATCACAAAGAGGAAAACAGATCAGAGAAGATCAGAACAATAGCATGTGTGTGAGCCTGCTTACATACATGTATATTGTACGCACCCTCATGTGTCAGCGTGGAAGTGCACCTGAGTGTGCGTTTGTCTACTCGTGGGCGTTTGTGCGGCTGCACTCGTGCATCATCTGCATCTCCTGCCATAGAGATTCAAATGGCTCCATGTGAAAAATTGAATCGAGAGGCTGTTGAAGTGCTGGCTCTCCTTTTTCTCCCTGGCCGAGACTCGGCGCCCGGACGGCCTTTGATATGGTAATCACGAATCACCGCGGGGGCCCGGAGTGCCAGATGCATGCTGGTATATATTCCAGGTGTCTGTCAGACTGTGTGGTCTGTCTGGTCACAGAAGACGTTGGGAGTACATCTGCCACAGAGGTCACACCGTGTTTCCAGTCCCTCGTTTTGGACGAATTCATAAGATTTGGTCACAGAGCAAGAACAAAAGTCGTTGCTTTTTCACGTCGGTCTAGAATTTATTAAAATCACTGCAGCGACTGTAGATATAAGATTTAAAAGCTATTTCTTATGACAGATTTAAAGGGTTTTTTTCAGCATCTGTTTGCTGAGTGATATTAAATCAGTTTGTTGATATTCCGAGTCCTTACTAACGTTTCATTACTAGATATTTTTCACTCTGATGGAAGCTCCATGCACAGGGACAGAAAGAAATGATACATTTAGCTGAATATTATTAATACTAATAATAATAATTCAGCCTCACATATTATGATATATTATAACATGTTAGAAACATCCTCATCACGGCCGTTCGCTCGCTGTGAGATTTCCGCCCATTTTCCTGCCGTGTTCTCACGTGGACGCACTGTTTTACCCGGAGGCTGACAGGAAAAGCTCCAGAAAACATCTGGAGCAACTCTCTCGTACATTTGCGTTCTCACATGCAGCCCTTCTTGGAAGATCTCAGGAAGGTGTCCTCACTTCAGCAGCTTTAGAGAGTCAAATAATGTTTGTGAGTGGAGCGTCTCCGTGCTCAGTCAGACCTGCCTTGTACCTGGGCTGGATTCTCCTCTGTGCTGAAAGCGTACATCGTTGTCACTGTAAGTTGCACTTCAGCAGAGCGGCAGGCTGCTTACGGGGGATGTGGACCCCCGCGGGGCTCTTGGGTAAGCAGCACGGCGCCGCAGACAGCCGGCATACAAGGCTCACACACCCCCTGCATTTGCCCCAGGTAATAAATGGGCTGTTAGGTACAGTCGAGGTCATACGGGGAAAGAAAAAGGTAGAAAAAGGAAAGCTCCGAATTTGACTGCACCTCAGCTCTCTGGTTCTCTGGATCTCCGGTTCTCTGGGACACAAATCCACTCCCAACAGGCTGTGATGACGGCGGCATGGCGCCCGGTGATGTGCACCTGTAGGTTCAGTCTGATGTAATTCAGAGTGGACACACTGCAACACTGTCGTCTCTTCACGTCATTGAGCAAACGGCCTGATGCTCTGTAATGGCCCGTCTCATTATCTACTCCTCACGCCTGATTAGCCAGTGGCGTCTTGGTATGATAGTTGACTGCTGGTGTTGTCCACTCACTCGTTAACATCAACAACATCAGCAAGTGTGTGTGTGTGTGTGTGTGTGTGTGTGTGTGTGTGTGTGTGTGTGTGTGTGTGTGTGTGTGTGTGTGTGTGTGTGTGTGTGTGTGTGTGTGTGTGTTTAAGTCAGAACAGTAGTTTGGAAAAAGAAAATTCTCACCTCCTGTAGATTGATTTTGCTCATTTTGTCAAACATGAAATTTTGGGTTTGTAAATTTTAGAATGATTTACAAATATAATATAACTTCAGAGGAGCGTTGCAACCTGTTGGAACAGAATATGAGAATCTGTCGGAGGTGGAATGTACAGTTAAAGGACGAATGTTTTACTTAACGACAAAGAATGTATTGAGAAAGTCAAAGTACGGACCAGAGAGAAACATGCATAGTTCATGTTTCTTCCATCTTCTCACATCTGCCGTCCCCAAGTCCCTTCTCCTCCCCGTGACGGAGGCAGCGGCACCACACACTGCGTGGCATCTGCAGCTAAAGGTTTCTGTTAGCTGGGAGGCTGTGGAGCTGCTGGACACTGACAGGCAGGCGCCGAGACGCTTTCACCCAGGCTCGCTGCTCCCCGGGTGGGCACAGGGAGGTTCATCAGGCACCGGAGGCTCCACCCTAATTACCCCCACCCACATACAAGCTCCCCAGAATCTCCACAGGGTTAGCTGAATGCATCAGCAGCCTGACTTGTGTAGGCTGCAGTCCTGCAGCTGACAGAGCGAATGTGCAATGGTGGACTGATCTGTGTATACAGCTGTGTGTGTGTGTGTGTGTGTGTGTGTGTGTGGGGGGGGGGCTGCATGTACATACACACATTTACAGAAACAAACCTGAGGAATAAACAGACACATATAAACAGTGTCTTTGTCCAAACCGCTCCGCCAATATAACAACAAGTCTATTAATCAACTTGTCAATCGACATTTAAATTGTTCTTTCAATCAATCTCAGTATCTGGCTGTTTCCAGATTCTCCAATAAGACTTGATTCCTTTTCTGTTTTTCATGTCATCGTAATTTTAACAGACTTTAACAGAAAAATCCTGCTTTTTGAAAATCACTCTTTTGCTCATAATTATTAGTAATTATTGTAAAAACAGTCATCCACAGAATAATCAGGGATTAAAAGCATTTCAGTCAATCAAATCTAGAATAACGAGCCTCTGGACGGCTCTGAAAGAGAATAATAATATTATCTTTTATTAAATAAAGTCTTTATGTATCTCACATATCTCGAGAACCGTTCATCTCGTCAGCTTCACACTTCACGTGTATTGTATTGAGATCAACAGGAACAGGAAAAAAAAGTCGCAGCACCTGCACTGACTAATCCAGATGCATTTTAGGGGCGTCGTGTTGTTCTAGATCTTCTCATGCCTCTGGACTGTTATTATTTCTCCTGATGATTCACCCCTGTCAGGCGACATTAAGCTTCCTGTTGCCTTCACAGAGTCGACAGCAGGCCGGTGATTGGAGATGGCATTTAGCTGTTTCTATCCAGAGCCTCTTCCAGTGACCGCAACAGCAGAACACAGCATGAGTCTGCAACATCTCCGTTTGTGTGTGAGGGGGATGTGAGGGCAAGATGAAAAAAAAAAAACAGACAGACGAGATGCAGGAACTCGTAAAAACACATTTTCATCCTTCGCCTACTGCTCCAGTTTGAGCTGAAAGCGTCAGTTCCCACGTCGCCTGCTTCACACGCCTGCAGTATTTGAAGTGTATAAACTTAGAGCAGCTCCAGAAGAACCTGCTGGGAGCCACAGGGACCGAAAGGTCAGCGACGATATCGTGCTGCGCGGCTTGTCCCCGGTGCCAAACGTCACCGCGTGCGCCCCGAGGCTTTGGTTGTCTGCTACAGGTAAACAAACAGTTCAACTATTCATAACTGTATTCGTTGGAATGTTATGAAGCGTCTTGAATCAGGAATGTGGGGAAGATAACATTTACATAATAAATCAAAAACTAATTGTATCGTGAGCCCAGATTTTGTGATGACTGTGATCCCTGACTTTAACTTTCATGACACCATCACACGTGAACTGACATGTTTACGACTTAAAATGAATAAAACAACGTCATATTTCTAGAAAACTCACATCTAGAAATAGAGAATATAATAATTATTCTTCTAAACCCCCAGATGCAACGTTGAAATTCAAATGATAAAGTTCAGCAAAACATATTTATGCACCTTTGAAACAATATTAATTCCTAATTCAAGTTTTAATTCAAAGCTTTTAACGATATCACGTTTTGATCGGTTGTCGTGCAAATGGTTAAAAAAAAAAGCTTGGAAATTCTCAGTTCAAAATCAATACCAATACTTTGAATGAACTATATCTAATCCTGATTGTAATATTATAAACAATCATTGTTTTTCTTGATCTTAAAGATTCTAAGAAATGATCTTTTTAGCTTTAATTAGTGATCAGAGACATCGGCAACTTCTCACTCGCTCACTCACCGCTCGGTTGTTTCTTGTGAACATAACAGACGACATTACTGTTGTTTGTCTTCTTAATGTATCTGTTCTCAGTCACAGCACGAGTGTGTGCTGAGGAGCAATTAGCAGGAATTACACCCCCCCCCCACCCCCTTTATCAGCTCGCTGTTCGCTCCTGTGTTTCTGAGCTGATCACACACAGTGAAGAAGTTCCTACTTTTCCTACTTTTCCTGTATTTACGAAAACTTCATGATTTAACTTAAATGTCATGAGAACGGAACCACCTGGAATCAAGTAGCTTGTGATCTGCTTCATCTTTACAGTGCAAACAATTTGTCACAATTATACGATACTACTACTACTACTACTAATAATAATAATAATAATAATAATAATAAGATGGTCATTAAGATGCTTTGTGCCCAAACGCAGTGAAAAACAGCCACAATCGGCAGCATCAATACAAATATTTGACTGACTGGAACACGTCAGCAGATACAGAACAAACATGGTCAGCGACATGGAACAGAAACTCTTACTTTGGAGTGAGGCCCCGAAAAGGAGAAGTGGTGAAACAGAAGCGGAGCTGAAGTGGGTGTGAGCTCAGCCGCCGTCTGCATCTTCATCAGAGAGTTCTAGACGCCAGCAGGAGTGAAGAGAGGGTCTGTTTTCACGCCGGGCCCTCGGTCCTCCGAGCAATCACGGCAAGACGTAGATTTTTAAAAGAAAGTTCAACGCCGCCGACATCATTGCTCTTCAAACTCCACTCCTGCCGCAGTTTGGCTCGCTCTAAAGTGCTCTCCAGTCGCACAGGCCTGCCGCGCAAATAATGTTTTCAATCCAGCAATCTCCCGTAGGTCTGACCTTGGCAGCTTTTATCAGGTGGTGAATACTTTGCAGAGATTGTATTGTTTTCCAGACCAAACCCCCCCCCCCCACCCCCACCCCCACGCCGCCTCCCCAAAAACAAATCCTCTTTACCTTAAAGCAAATACATAAATAAAGATAAGGTCTGATCATAGATTTCTGCAGATTCGTCATTGCATTATGGAATGGAAAAAGAAGAAAAGATATATATGAGCGTTAATGGATTTGTATCTGTTGCCTCTCGAAGGACATCTCGAGTTTGTCTTTGTCGTAGATGCAGCGACGAATCAGAGCTGGAATAATTAAATGGTCTGTGTCTCGATAAGAATTCCAGAAATCTGTATGCAGCACCTGTCTTGAAATAATTTCTGCTTTCTTGTTATGCAACAGGAGGAGATAGAGACAACTCATCCCCATCTCTATTTACAGTCTATGGTTTAATCCAAAACTAGCTGTATTTGTATAAACACAAAATGATAAACGTGGCTGTTCAATCGATGGAATTATTTATTCTTGGATCAGTTGGTTTTCAGTCTCTCCTCAAGTCGCCAGAGATGCAAACAACAGCTTACAATATCTTTATTGTAAGTCTTCATCTGTCTCTCCGTCTTCGTCCCGGCCGGGACGCTACAGGCCTGGGCTGTGAATTCTCAGCACCTTGTCCTCGAGTCTTCCTCCTGGCGAGCCCTGACCGCCAGCACGCGCCCTCTCATTAGCATTGGCTCGGTTTCCTCAGATTAGCCGTAATTAAACTGTGAAATTGGAGCCGTTACCTTAAGTCGGGGACGCCGCGAGGACACCATGAGCTCGGTGACAGCGCCGGACGGGAGGACGCTGGGGGTGCAACGCCGCCACCCTGGCTCACTGCCACCGGACCTCCCCTCTGCTTTCATAGAAACAGACAGTTCATGAAGTGGAGATTCCCTGGTCCGAGATGAAGTTTCAGCTTTGTTGATGATAGTTGGTCTGTTTTTAAACTTCCTTACTGAGACCCCCACACACACAGACACACACACACTGAGCACTGCCTGTTCAAAATGGTGTCAGAAAATAAACTACATATTCAAAAACACCGATTTGTGTCTTCAGTAGGAAACGATGATTCCAGAGCTTAGTGCCACAGATTAAAACAATTTCTTTAAGCCGTATAATTCACAACAACAGGGGGGCTTGTTCCTCGGTATGAAGAAAAGTTCCCAGTGAGAGACGGTGACTGGTCTGTGAGCATCGGCCCCTATCACCTTCATCCAAGCTGTCAGGGAAAACATCCAGAGCAGCGGACTCGGACAGATCATGATCCGAATGTGTGGATCCTGTTTGCTCGAACACTTGATAACTGCAAGCTGTAATAATGTGTGTTTGAATTCATCAGTGGAGGCCGGCGGCGCATTAATACACCGTGCACGAGCGAGCATGGTGCCATTAGATGCAGTTGGCAAAGCTGCAAACAGCCAGCTGTGGAATATTAAATACATATGACCCGGAGAGCACATATTACAAAATGGGAGCGACCCCGCCTGAGGGGGAGTGTTGTTTCTGCAGCAAACAGGATTCTCTGCAACTCCATTAAGTCGCCATTCATCAAAGTCATTTCATGTTTTCCCAAACACCAGGAAATCAGGGGCGAGGTCACAATTTTCACAACAGGAGGAGGGGGGGGCTTGTGTGTGTGTGTGTGTGTGTGTGTGTGTGTGTGGGTGGGGGTAATATTTATATATATTAAAAAAACATGCATAATTATTCATCATTAGCTGCACCCCATTGGTCCAGACCCATGTCATCGTCATGACAACAACCCCCTGGGCACGAACCCCCACAATACTCCCCTCTCACCTCCCACTACATCCCACCCACCCCTCAAATGTGCACAGCTCCAGCGGGACGGCCTCTCGACTAAACATGGCCGCCAGGCATTTCTCTGGTGTGCAGGAGCGCTGCTTGAAACCCACTCCTCCTCGCCTGGCACAGAAACACTCTGCGCCTGGCCTCGCTACACGCTACACACTACACGCTACACACTACACACTACACGCTACATGCTACACACTACACGCTACACGCACACTGGGACCCAGCGAGTCTCTAAATAACCTAAATGGAACCGTTGGTCTGGTTCTTCATGTTGTTGAAATGGACTCAAATTGATCAGTCGTCTCGTGTGTAGCACAGATGTGGAGACCTTCTGTCTGTGTGTGTAGTTTGAGAGATGCCACAGTGTTCCCAGGGTTATTCCACTTCACCTTGTGTCAGTTACAAGGAAGTCTTACTAATTCTGGGACTCGGATATTCCCACAAAGATCTTACATTTTTTTCATTATGGTCTTAAAAAGTCCACTGAACTTTGGCAGAGACCTGCAGAGACCCTGGGTTATTTTTGCAATCTTTTCTTATGAAATCTTTTCTACCGAAAACCTCAGTGTCAGATTGACTGAACCAACTTTTTAATGAAGTTTATCGTGCAAGAAATGATGTGTATGGCTTTCCTTCGGAATTAAATGCAAGTTATGAGACCCAGTTCCTTTAGGCAGCAGTCTGAAGCGAAGCTTTGCAGATCCAGCTCTCCTCCCTCAGCGGTCTCTTTCACTCGTCTCTTCAAACAACCGCTGCTCATTTAACCTCCAGGTTTTGCTTCCTTTCAGCTCGTGGCGCTCCCTGAAAGAACTTCCGACCCGCTCCCCTGTCACCGTCAGCCTCGCAGTGTTTGAGAATATTTCGGTGCCGTTGAGCTGAATAGTGGAAAAGGAAACGTGTGCAGGAAATCTCGCCCGGCGTCGATACACACATACACACGACGTGTCCACAAACATGAATTACATTACCACACACTTCATAATCGACTCCTAACCCTTGCACACATGAACTAGCGCTTGTTCCACCAACACTGCCTCGTGCATGCCATCGGTCCCTCACACACACACACACACACACACACACACACACACACACACACACACACACACACACACACAGCCAGGCAGCAGGCGGACGTGGGGGTGATTGAATGTGAGGGAGAGGCGAGACGACAAGCGTAGCATTCACCTTGATCAACAGTCTTTTCTTGGCTTTCAAGCACAGTGCATGTTGATGCTGCTGCTCTATTTTAACAAGCTAATCTGGGCAGAGTGTCAACAGCAACACACTGTAACTACACACACACACACACACACGCACACACACACACACACACACACACATGTACAGACGCTCTCAGTATTTATGTAATACTCTTTTATGTTTGTGCGTTTGTCTGTTTATTGGTTGTGGAGGGTCACTCTGACACATCTGCTTTGTGATTGGACGCATTACAATCAGATTTGGAGCTAATAAGACAAACATCCGATAATTATATTGAATTGATTCCAGTTTCGTGTTAATTATATGGATCAGATCATCACGGTCAGAAGTCTGGCTCAGCGATGATAACGAGTTGTCATCTGATCAAATCAACACCGAGGGCTTTAGAGTCTTGTGTTGTCGGAAACGTCGCGCAAGCGGTTTCAATCTCGTTTTTTTGTATTCAGTGCGATCGTGGGAAATGCTGCATGTGCATGTGGAGCGGATCAGAGAGCTGGTGTTCAGCTGCTTTAAGACATGCACTGAACTCCAAGTTTTCCGGGAGGTGCTGTACGTGAGAACTCAAATGTCTGAGCTAGTTGCGACTGTTCATGCCAACCTCCGAGTACAATGCCCGAGAGCCAATGTGAGATGCAGCAGGAAAATATCCAGAAATTTCACATACTAATATCTCAGGATGAAACAGAGGAGCTGTACACTTGAAGTGATTCTAAGATTTCTATAGAAATTGCCTGATTTCTTGCTGTCACATATAATATGAGAAAGGTTATAAATAAGCTCCACTGATCTGTTTGGGCGAGTGAGCAGTGAGATCCATAATCCATTCATCCGTGTGTTTGTTTTAGTTTACGCATAGAGAAGTCGTAAAGAAGCCAGCTATTGAATTTGTAATTGTTGCAACTACACTGCTGAGGTGCTTTTGTTATATTTATCATTTTCGTGCCGTTATCATCGCCCTGTGGAATCTCCGGAGCGTTCAGGTGGGAGGAGGCGCAGCAGGAAGAGGCAACACGTTACGTTTTACCTCTGCTGCGGAGATCACGTGTTCTTGTTCGGCTCCTATCAGCAAAAGCTCGTCAGTGTCTTGTGTGGCTTAATCCTGAGATATTCTAATTTATTTTTTAAAATAGCACTGAATGGAGTTTGGTGTGAGGTCTGAAAGCAGCTGGAGACGGACGCAATAGTGACAAAGCTAATTTGGTCGAGGTAAAATGATGTTCAAGGTTCAAAGAAAACGACACTGGGTTTGAGTAGATCCTAAGTTAGTAAAACAAGGATACAAGCTGTGGAGAACTGCAGAGGAGAACCCTCTTGAGAACGTTCTAGTAGTTCTTATATGAAAGCTCCTTTAGAGCTGTTGCCCCGACAGTCACCTCCTGTGTTGGCTGTAGTCGCAGCGTTGTCTGGCAGCACCGTACATATTTATTTGTCAAAAAATCCACTGGGAGACACAAACAGATGTAGAAACTGCACTAATGACGTGAGAGAAGTCATTGTCATCACCTTTCCCTCCGTCTGCATCGCATAAGAAAACCGCCCTTGATTTATTTGGCAGAGGCATCGCCCTCAGAGCGGAGAAGATGGCTGATAAGGGTGTGATGGTTGAAGGGGATCCATCCGTCCTTCTCTCCCTCCATCGCTGCAAACTGCCTCTGATCCTGACGAGACTCCATTAGATGTTCGAGGAGGCGCAAAGCCAGACATAAGCCAGCTCTCTCAAAATGTCACCGCTTTCTCAGCCAGGTGGAGAACACGCTCGGCACCGTTCAGATCGAAGATGTCGAAATAAGTCCAGAGCTCTGCTGCTGAAAATAAAAGACATCTACTAGATCTGCTACAATATCTGAGGGAGTGCACCACAGCTATAATACGTCCGTCTTTGACACTGCAACTGGGACGCAGAAGTTAGTTGCGTCATTTCCACCAGTTTTGTCTGCGGTCGATTTGCACCAGATGTGTTTGTCACATGCTGAGACCGGAAAGTGCGGAGGCCAAGGTGCCTGAAACAAGCGCGTGAACGAAAAGCACAACTGCACGAGACACACAACGGAAACACAACCACAACTGAAGAGACACAATGAAAACGGGTAGAGCTACTTACTGCCATCCCACCAAAGCAGGCACTCGACCAATCAAATAATCAAATAACTAATTAAAACCAACCTAATCAGAAACATGAACATTTGAACATCAGTGTGATAAGAACTTGTCCTTCCACTAACATGGAGGAGGCAGGGTTTATGACCTATGTTCACAACAGGGTAGCGATGATAAATATTTAAACGATCAAGTATTAAAAGACGTTTTACAGCAATACAACACTGTCGCCCAAACTTTACCAGCAAACATTAACCTGATGGTTCAAAGATCACGTGAAGAGGTCAGAAAAAACGTACGGAAACAAACGACGGCTGATGTTTAAAGGTGATAAGGATGTTTTTTTCGATGTCGGTGCGCAGGCGTCTTCAAGCTCTCAGGGTGTGACTGGTGAGACGGAGCTCACAGAGTCAGAGCGGCTGGCGGCGCTGCAGCTCTGCTCGAGACTGTCAGGAGAAGAGTTTCATGCTCGACTCTGAGGCTGCAGAGAGAAGACAGTTACATCAGCCTCCGCTGTCAAGCCACTTTTCCTGCTTGTGAAGTGAGCTCAGCTATAGGTGCAAGACAGCTGTGTGTGTGTGTGTGTGTGTGTGTGTGTGTGTGTGTGTGTGTGTGTGTGTGTGTGTGTGTGTGTGTGTGTGTGAGTGTGAGAGAGAGAGCAGAAGAGGCAGTGTGTGTTTCTTTGTGCTGATGTAGATAAAGGATATGTGTCTGAGCTAGAAAACGAAAAGGAAAAATACTGTGCATGTGTATTTGTGTGTCTGTGTGTGTATGTCAATGATTTGAATGAGTAGAAACTGTAGAAGTGTGTGTGTGTGTGTGTGTGTGTGTGTGTGTGTGTGTGTGTGTGTGTGTGTGTGTGTGTGTGTGTGTGTGTGTGTGTTTGTGTGTCTTTTTTCATGGAAAAAGTTTCTTTAAGTAACAAAAAACAAAAACCTGGACAATCTCCTGCTGCTTCTTCAGATGTGAAAGACAAACTCTGGAGGTCACGTCTAAAACGGCTTTAGTTAGATTTTTATCAGTAAAACGTTCCTTTAGAAAATTGACTAGATAAATATCTCATAGTAAAGTTATTATCTGAGGGTCCTTAGCAAACCTTGACATGAGAGAAATAAGAAATTGAATAGGAAAGAACATCAGTAATACTTAATAATGGTGACTGTTCGTGTTTATCAGTTGCCAGCTCCTCTCTCTCCGATACACACTGTGTGTATGTAACAAATCTATGTTTTATCAGTATTGTGTTAAGTAGTGTCAGCAGTAAAGGAGGAAAGTGGCTGCAGCCAATCTGGGTGGTTTTCTGCCCAGATTCAACAGAGTCTTGGTCTTCTCGTCCAATTAGCTCTGCAGCTCTGTCCGCTGCCGCTCGTCCACTGTAATGCAAACTGCATGAAATACCCTGTCACAGTCAGTTTGTCCCTCAGCCCAGATGTTCTGCTCTCTTTACTGTATGTTGAAGATTTATGTCCCAGGGGGCATCGGGGGCCGAGGGGCTACCATATCATGCGGATGATGGCTCTTTTGTCTTGGGTGCCATCCTGGAAGACAAGACGAGTGGGGGCAGGACGGTGGGTCGCAGGAATCCAAAATATGTTGCGCGGCACAAAGGACACGGGTTCGGTGGTCCGGGGCCTGAATGAGCTGTCGTTTCGGTGAAAAACAAGACGGAGAGCTTTTCATTCTGTGCCCGTCGATGATTTGACCATTTGAATATCACACAAGAAGCAACCCGGCGATGCCAGAGACGGCCTCTGATGTGGTTTCCATCTGACACCGCTGACAGCCGAGTTGATGCCTGCGTCGCTCGGAGGCCGTCAGACAAAGAGGCAGACACGTCTGTTTTTAAGGTGGCGAGATGAGTGATGTTTGCTCATTATGTGGAGACTGTTGGTCTGAAACCCTCTGTTCATCCACAGTTCGTGACAGTTGGGGACGGCGTCACTCCGGGTGTCCTGTGAGGTCCAATCAGTGGCCTTTAGTGGCAGAAAACAACGTCCAGAGATTTTTAATGATCAGTAGAGAAGAGAAGATAATAAACAATCCTAATAAATCGACTTCACTCTTGGCCGGAGCATTTTCTGCGGAACTGGAACGGGAAGTGTCAGTTGCAGAGTAAATATTAACCCCCCCCCCCTTTTCATTACCCTGAACATGGGCACAGCCAGAAGCAGGGCGTTGTTTCCACCCATCTGTGCCTGCATGCACATGATAACAACAATATGGCCATAAAAACACATTTTTCAAGATGCTTCCCCGAATAAAATCTTATTAATTCCCAAACAGTTGGTGTCATGTGATCGGTGACGTCACAAGCGAGATAGAAAAATGACGTCATGCGTACAGAGATGACCTTTTCACAGATTGTCTGCTTCCTGTTGGACAGTAGATCATAAAGATTGATGGTAAGATAATGATGTCGCAGAAAATGATGTCGCAGAAAATGATGTCACCAATAAAATAAGAGACACAATCTCCAGCTTGTTTAAACTAGCCGATCATTCATCATACGATATGAATGATAATAAAAAGGTATTATTACGATCTAATAAGTTGCTTGACTGGGTTATGCACATGCACACAGGGAAAACATAACTTTTATTTTTTATGATTTCACAGATATCGACAGGCACATTTAAACTATTTTTAAACAAAGTATATTTCCAATTTCTCTAGTGATGCGCTGCAGCTCGAATAGAGTTAAGGCCTTTATTATAAACAGCAGTGAAAATGATATCAGCCACCACGGCGACTTGAAGCCGCGCTGTTTACGTCTCTTTACAACTTACTATCGAGGAGACCCCGATATCATCTCCCAGCTGTTTCAGTGGCAGAGAACGACATGTTGGGAGCGACACAACAACAAACCCACACGACAGATTGTGATTACAGATAAGAACTCACACGGCTCCAGACCCTTCAGCACGAGCACAATCCTTTTAGACAAATCTCCTGCCTTGCAGAGCGTGATACGAGCCTCTGGTATCTCACACAGCTCATCGCCTCCACTGACCTCTGAGCGTCTATTACTGGATCTGTTTGCAAAGCCGGGGTCTGGTAATGTGGATCGGATGGAGACCTCGAGTGAATTAAAAAGACCTGTGCTCTGAAAAGATGCTTTTACTTCGTCCCTGTCGGTGGTTTTGCAGTTTTAACAGATCACACACACTGTGTTCTATGTTTAAACAATTCACAGGAATTCAGTTATGAGCTTTATGAACAGTCCACTTCTAAAGGGTAGTTTCTGCAGTTTGAAATGTTAAAGCCATCAGCCATGAGAGATGAAATATAAGAACAACACAAGACGGTGCACAACTTACTTTTCAATCTGTAAAGTCCGATAGTCCGATATCACTATACAGTGATTTTGGCAATTTGTATTTCTGTGCGAATGTTTAGTGGACTTCTTATACCCTATATTGTTCACTCATTGTTTCCCACAATGCATCGTGAGAAGTAGTGAACAACCTATGGTCACTAACGGAGCCGTATATACCATCATGCATTGCACTCGGTGGAGGGACGAGCCGCAGCCAGACCTGTCGTACAAATATTTCTACATTTAAAAATGGTCATTCAACATGTTTAAAGTATAAATACCAAGTGTGAAATTAATATTTAAAATTTCGTTTGGGATTTTCCCCCCGGCCGACGTTGTTGTTGTTGTTGTTTTACGTCGTAATCCTGCGACAACGACGTAATTACCGCCGCAAAGACAATGAGCCGAGTCGTGTCCGAAAGTTTTTCTCTTTTTCAGATGAGCTCACTCTAAAGAAGTCACTAAAGTCAAGTAGGGAAAAGTGAGTGGACGATGTCGGAAACGCGCTTACACTGCCCCTACTGTTCATGTGCGTATTGCATCTTGTGGACGTGTTGCATTACTTTCTGAGGACGTGGACAAATGAGGCACCACACGGAGGCCGGACACGCAGGGCAGCCACGATGTGTATAAAGCAAATATATCTCCAGACTTATACTGAAGGTTTTACCAGAACAAAAAACTGATTTGTTTGGTGAAAGTCTTTTTTTAATCTATTTTTTCCAATCGACTTACTGTTGCTAGTTCCCTTCAGTGTTGAGCCGGTGCTCTGTGATTGTATCTGTCGCTTTTGCTTGAAACCGAGTTTAGGCGACTAAAACAAAGAGTTAAAACAGGAAACAGGGCGATGATGATCTGTGGGGTTTGTCCCATTTCCCATTGAAAGACCTCAGATTTACACCACGCAGTATTCCGAGGTGTCTTGAGGTGTTTTTTCGACCGAGGCTGGGACAGAATAAGGCGGTTAAACCTCCTGCTTGTAAGCTGTTGTCACGGCCACGATGCCGACGGACGCAGAAGGAGCGAGAGCAGGTCGAGGTGGCGCTGGGTTGTGTGGGTTCTGGGGCTGAAGCTGTGGAGAATAAAGGTCTGACGGGATGCGATTTTCATGCAGCTGAAAGGGAAAGGAAATTAAATGTTGGCGCCCAAAGCTCCCTTAACCCTCTCTCATTGAGCTTTGAGAGCGGTGTAGGTGGGGGTGTAAGTATTAAGAGGAGGGGAGGGGAGAGGGGGGGGGTGTAAACTGAAAAGCACTGGTCACATACTGAGCAGAGCGAAGCAGGGTCCTCACTGCCTGCCACCTCCAGCTGTCGCCAAGGGGGACAAAAGGAGGTGTGGGGGTGTCTGTGAAGAAGCTGGAGAGGTGGGGGGCTGAATAGAAAGATAAACTAAGTGCCCCCACCCCCCCACACACCCTCACACACACACTAACACACACTAACACACTCACACACACAAAGGACCTTGTCATCTGCATTAGGCAGCATCTTCTCATTTGCCCCCCCCCCCCCACACACTTTCTTTTCCAAGCCGAACTGCACACAGTGCAAAGAAACACACACACACACACACACACACACACACACACACACACACACACACACACACACACACAACAAATCTGTACAAAGTTGAACTGTGTTCGCATATTCTCACAAAAATGTATCCATGCATGAAAGACTGAGCCTTGCAACACACACACACACACACACACACACACACACACACACACACACACACACACACACACACACTCACACCTTTCTGTCTTAATTCTTTAACCCTCCTCCCATGTTTGCTGCAGCTGTTAGTTCTCCATCAGACTCCACTCGCTGCAGCTAAGAACTCATTAGTCCTATTTGTTGATTAGGCCAGTGTGTGTGTGTGTGTGTGTTGGTGCGTGTGTGTGTGTGTGTGTGTGTGTGTGTGTGTGTGTGTGTGTGTGTGTGTGTGTGTGTGTGTGCGTGTGTGCGTGTGTGGCAGAGTTGGTCACGTCCCTAACGACAAACCTGTTTCTCTCTTTATTGTATTTATACTGTTTTACTCATATTCAGCAGGTTTTTACGCAGTATTTAAGAAAACTTAAATTTTGAAATTAAAACGGTCCCATTATGAAACCACATTTAAATTGACCAGATCCAGATTTTCATTTGGTTCTGCAACACATTGCATTTACTCATAAAGATCTGTTCCCTGAATATGCCTCATCCTGGAAAAACCTGGATCCACCCGCTGATCTGGATCTGCAACAGAACTTGGGAATCAGTTGAGTAGTTTTTGCGTAATCCTGCAAACGAACCAATAAACAGAAACTCCTCGTCAGAGATAAGAATCAATGAGTCTGAACTAGTCTGAACATTTCAGGTCCAAATAAAGAATCACTTTACAAACTGATTAGAATCTACTGAGGGAGAAACGTATTAGTGATGAAATACATAAACGTGCTGTACAGTAACAGTCACATTATTTAAAATGAAAAAGAATATGACCACGATATAATGGAGATTATGTTAATTTAGAGTTTATGTAAAAAGCCAAGTTATTTCTTTTTATTTTAATAAAAAAAATGAGTTTTTTAAAGTGGAACATTTGCATTTCACAAATATGATTTCATCGTCTCCATGAAAGTTTATTTTCCCAATAATGACTCAACTCAACAACCTTTTTATTTTTTTTTTATTCTACGTGACATCACAGGGATTTTGTTTGAATTTGCGAAACAGAAAGCGTTTTGGATTTTTTAATCTTGACGTACGAGCGTGAGATTTTCATTAACTATGCAAATCATCTTCATCGTAGGAAGTCACAGTCTCTGATTAGAGCCCTAACGTCTTATTTTAGAAACGACAAACGCTGCCTGATCCTGAGAGAGGAACCTCGAAGCCTCTTGGATTTCTCTCGACTCGAGCGTGAATCCGTTTCTGAAGATATTTCCACTTGTTTCCAGAGAACGAGCGACTGTTGCCTCATCGACAAAATCATTTGAAATGTTAGTTTGAAAAGAAAACGGGACTTTGGTGACTTGTGGGGAGGATTTTTTATATTTATTCGGTGAATCTTCTTCACCTTCCTTTCTGCTTCCCCCACCCATCATCTGCCCTCCTCTTCCCTTCGCCCCACTCATTCTCCTCTACCTCTCCTCTTCCTCCTCCTGTCGGCAACATGTGGCGCGGTCGCCATGGCAACGAGGGGAGGTGACATGTGCTGTAGACAGGCAGGGAATGGAGGGAGGGATGGGAGGAATATAAGGAGGAGCCCCACAGTGCACTTTGTAGTCTCTCTCTCTCTCTCTCTCTCTCTCTCTCTGAGAACAAAATAGCATCTCATTGCTCTCCGTGGAAGTGGAGGAGGCTAGTCGTCCCTCTTCCTCCTCTTCTTCCTCTCCTCTCCGAGCATGTGCTCAGTTGCGTCGAGGAAAAGCCAGGACCCAAAAATCGCTATCTGCATTTTTTCCCTCCTTTTTTCTTGTAACGGATGAGACGAATGGCAGAAAGAAGAAGGAGATGGAGGAGCAGGAGGAGGAGGAGGGAACTCTCTCTTTTATTTCTTTTCCTGAAGAAGGAGAGAAAAAGGGGTGATGAGGGGGTAGAGATGAAACTCCCTCTCTCTCTCTCTCTCTCTCTCCCGCTCACTCTCTCCTCAACCACCACCTCCTCCTCCTCCTCCTCCTCCTCCAGCGCCGGTGTGGTGCTGCCTCCGAGTCGCCGCACCTGGAGACGAATGGGGAATAGACGCGGGAGGAGGTGTCTGTTGCGTCACCTCGCCACGGACTCTTGGTAGGATTGAATTGTTGTTCTGCATGATAATGTGACTCCCTCCTCTTGGTTCCTCTGTGGGATTGAGGAGTGCTCAAAAACATTCTCTCATCCTTTTCTGTTCGTCCCCGAAAAAACCACTTCACTCGTTCAGCAGTTGATCTTTGTCAAAAAAAAACTAAACAAGTCCTAATGTCTCCAGCCGAAGGAGCAGTGGGAGTGTCCGTGGAGTTTAGAGTCGACGGGCTCCACGCAGCTGCATCTCACCCGCCACTGTAGTCACATTCACTTTAATGGGATTTACCGCCGCTTTCATTTTCCCCAGCTGCATGCCGGCACCGCAGGAGGGCAAACTTTTAACCGCGTTGTGTATTTGTCATCTTGCAAGTGGTAACGGAGGAGGAGGAGGATTTTGTATGCGTGTGTGGGATGTTGCCGAGAAAACGGATTCACACTTCGGTTTGGCTAAAATATAACAAGGGGCGGTGAAATCAATCGTCTTTGGGTTAAATTCATAAATGGAAGTCTGTATTTGTGAGATGTGTTTTAACAGCATGTTGTTGGCGTGTGCGTGTGTGTGTGTGTGTGTGTGTGGACTTTTGCTTAGGTGCATGTGTTTAAGTGTGTACAAGCGTGCACCTGCAGATGTGAGTGTATCAGTGTAAAATCAATCTACATCAGAGTGTGTGTGTGTGTGTGTCCGTGCAGCCTGTGTAGATGCACATACTTCTTTACATGTGCAGGTGTGTGTGTGTGTGTGTGTGTGTGTGTGTGTGTGTGTGTGTGTGTGTGTGTGTGTGTGTGTGTGTGTGTGTCCGTGCAGTGTTTTTCTGTTTGCTTGTTTGCTGAAAGGTTTTGTTAAAGCCCCGGTTGAACTTTTCCAAAGACCCGGGATGAATCGGAGGTGAGGGACAGATCTTTGTTTCCTGCAGGAAACAATAGCCGGCCGCCGCTCTCCCTCTGACCTTTTTTCACCCGTTCTCAATAAGCCAGAGCCGTGCAAATCCATCTGCCTTTTGTCTATGGGAGCCTGGCTAATCCACACACACACACACACACACACACACACACACACACACACACACACACACACACACACACACACACACACCCTCCTCTCCACACACACACACACACACACCCCTCCACTGCTAAATCTCCATCTCAAATCCAAAAACTCTTATTATTTCTGCCGTCCGACTCTAATTTCTTAACAGATTCTCGTCACATGTTCTCGTCACCTGCAAAGCAGATTATTATAAGTCAGTGAGTGAGAACTCGAGTGAGGATGGAGCTGCAGGAAAGGGGAGCGACTCCTAATGTAGCAAAAAATTTAATAAAAAAATCACCGGAGGAGAGATTTAAAAATAAAACGGTCCAGAACAGATATTCTGCAGCGGCACATTTCGCTTCCCTCTCTTTCGGAGGGTTTTCGTATTCCTTCCCCTCCGGTTCGAAGACGCCTGTCCGTCTGCAGTGTGTCTGATATCTGCTGAAAAGGGCTGAACCCAGCGGCGTTCACAGACAGACCGACAGACCGACTCCTGGACGCACCAGGGTGATGCTTTTCAGAAACACTGTATGTGTAATCACGTCTGTGAAATGGAAAAAATTTGCAAGTACAATCGCTTTTTTTTTTTTTCCCGGGAGCAGATGGACAATAGAGGCGGAGGCATGAAAAGGAACTCCCTTCTGCTCGCTGCCTTTGGGGAGACGATATTTTCCTTTCATTTTTTTTTTTTTGTTGCCTCTCACTGAAATACACTTGATCAAAATGTCTGATTCTCCTCCAGAAACAACTGCGTCATGTGACATGTGAGCCGGGGACGATCCAGACCGAGGTGTTGTTTCTGATCCTTCTTTATCAAATCAAGAAGTCGCTCTGATTATCGTCTCAGATTATTCAATTTTCAACACACACGTTACATTTCATTAAGATTCTGCAGCCGCCCCGTGGCTCTACACATCCGGCCCTCGGCCATTAGACAGTGGAGGAAGAGGCGAGAAAGGCCTGACGCCGCGTTCCGTTAAACCCCGGAGTTACCCACCCCCGAGTGGGAGGTTGCAGCTGGAACGCCCCCTCGAGTCGGAGGAACCTCACCACCCCCGACTTCAAAATCCAAGATGGCTACTCCGTATGTGACCAGTATTAGCGCTTCTGTCTTTAAATCCGTCGTACACACAGTAACTGTGGACACGTTACTACAGTGTTTGTAATGCGTTACTACGACCTGGTTGTGCTAACAGTGGCTGGCTACCCGATCAACTCTGGTTATTCGGAAGTGACGTCATCCCGAGGGCCGAGCTCCGAGGTGTCATGTGACGCGGCGTTAGAGCTGCAGAGCCCGGGCGGATGACCTCTTGTTGTCGGATGTGGCCGATGCAGGTTTCCGATACTTCGAACCTTTTTTACGAGTTCAGCTTCGTTGTGTACGTCACCGAAAATGTTGCACGGTGTTGCACAGTAATGGCTGCCACTCGTGCGTGAAGGTTCCGCCTCCTGAGCAAACATTTGATTTTCAATCATTGCAAATTTCTGCTACACGGCGCGAGCGGCGCGGCTGCTCGTTTTTCATCGACGCCAACCATCAAGTCAGAACCCCCCCACTCTCTCTCTCTCTCTCTCTCTCTCTCTCCCCCATCCCTTTACTGTTACTAACAACTGCAACCAAACTTCATTAAGCGGCTGGGGTCAGGCTACATTTGTTTGAATCAATAGAGAGACATGCAAGGCAGCCATGATAAAGAGGGTGAGGGGGGAGGTGGAATCAGTGTGTGTGTGTGTGTGTGTGTGTGTGTGTGTGTGTGTGTGTGTGTGTGTGTGTGTGTGTGTGTGTGTGTGTGTGAGGAGGGGGGAGTGTGCTTTTGGAAACGCCGGCATCTGTCCCGTGAAAGATGACTGAGCTGTTACAGTTAGAGCCTTGAATTATGGGCCATTACTCTGCGAGCAAGATGCAATCCCTCTCCATGAAACTTAATTTGACCAAACAATGAGATGACTCACGGAGTAAAATGACAAATGAAGTTATTTGATCCGTGGTTTACCGAAAAAAACAAAACAACACATTTTTGCGAAAGATGATTGCAGTGGAAGCGTGTGGAATCAGCAGCAATGCATTATTAATGGCCCTGCCAAGCCCACGACGCGCTCAGGCTGCTGCCAACTCACTTTTTGTTTATGATGCTGTTGTTTCTTTTACATTAAGAGCGCATTAATGAAAAGAAACATTAAAAATACACAACGCAGCCACAATCAATTGTATCTGCTTCTATGGACGTCTAATGCAATATTAATATCTGCAGCCATACAACTCCAACATACGCGGACTCCCTGCATTATGTTTATTACTGATTTATGAACAGCCTCAGTTGTAACTCGCGGTTACTAGTAGATCAATCTTTTATACGCTCTGGAGCGCGGAGACGAAATTTCTCACATTTTTTTGTTCCACTTTATATTATATGTCTTTTTTTTTTTCCTGAGCAGGAAGAAAAAGCTTCAGAGACGCCCACCGCTTCCTTTCAAGGCCGCCACATTACTATGCAACCGGCTTTTACAGTACGGCTTAGAGCTGCCCGAGCAAAGTGGACACCCCACAAAGCATCGAACAACTGTTGTCCCCCATTGTGGGTCTTTCTGCGGGCCCTCTTTATCAGGTGCTGAATGCATTTCAGTGAATGAAATCATAGGGGGTGGGGCGGTGAGGGAGAGGACGGAGATGGTGGAGGTGGTGGGGGTCGCTCCCTTGAAACCTCACAAGAATTCCACAACAATCCGTGCGCAGGGCAGAGACGCCCTTTTCCCACCTCCCAGGGTTCCTCTGTGCAGACAGGCGGGCAGGAGGGATTCGACAGGGCTGCCCCCTTTCAAAGCCTCCTTTCCATTAACTCACCACGCCGCACCTCGCCTAATCTCTGTGACCTCTACCGCCGAGGCACAGGGATTTTATTTCTTACCCCGAGACCGGCCTGCACCTCAGGATTTATCCTCAGCGACCAAACATGCAGAATATGCAGCACACAAGTTCTGTCAGGGGAAGTTAACGATGAGCCACAGCAGGCGTTTACGTTTTTTTTTGCTTCCAGTAAAAGGGGGGAAATTCATCTCCACTGCTCCGAGGGAGAAAAGAGAAAACTTGTTCCCGAGCAGAAACAAGTGGAGCAAAGCTTTTCTCTTTCCGCCATTGATCTCCTTTGAGATAATTCTTTGTCAGGGGGAATTGTAGGTCTCGTCATAGGCAGTGCAATTTGTAGCTCGTCTCTTTTGGCTGTAGCCTCGCTCTTTGTTGTCAAGATCATTACGCAGTGTGTAATAACGGGGAATTATGTTCCCTATTGTTAGCTCTTGGTAGTCAGGTGAAACGCAACAGGCCCATTATCTGGAGCTGCACTGGTGTCTGGAAATGAACAGCGAGCAGCCGTCGGAGCTGCGGCTCATGATGAACAGTTCAATAAGACCACTTGCCTTCTCTCAAATTATTGCCGCGGTGGTTTTTTACCCACTCGAGAGGCAGCTCGGAGACGTTCGTCAGGCAGCGCGCCTCCATTGTGTTATCTCAAGCAGCCGACCGCGTGAAAAGACATCTTTCATCTCCGGTTGTTTGCCGAAGGATCTGGTTTGTCACGCGGTGGATTAAAAGCGCAGCCGAGGTCGGCGCTGGCAAGGCACCGGTTTGAGACGGCAGAGCTGGTGGAAATCTCCTCCGATGCAGTGATCGGCGTGTTGCTGTCTCGACACATCCACAACGCTGTGCTAAACAGGAGTTCATGCATTCTACACGCACCTCTGGGCACAGATGGTCCAACAAATGCTCGTGGTGATACTTTTCATGGAGAACAGCCAAATGCATATTTATGTGGAGGACAGAACAGAACCATGTGATCGTCTCCTGATGTAGAACCAGACATTTTCTAGGTGGAGGTGTTTGAAGCAGAAATGATTGATTTCTGCCTTTAAAGCGGTTCAGAGAGATTATTTTGTCAATTGAAGGATTTCAGAGTGAGTTTCTGGACCGTTTGGTGGAAGCTTCACTCCAGGAGAATCAAACCGTGTGCAGCAGTGAGAGGCTGCAGGATTGTTCCAATCTCCACCAGGTGATTCTGCAGATTAGTTCCTCTTGTCTGGCCGATCGGTGAAATCACCGGCACACGTGTAGGTACAACACCTCTGCTGCGGACACTTCCAGGCGTGATGGATGAATCGAAGCTCTCCTCTTGGCTGTGATTGCACGTCGCTGTTTGAGCTGCAGAAACAGAAACATATCATTAACCTCCTTTTCTTTTTGTTTTACTCCACAGGGGAGCCAGATCAACCAGATCCCCACCAAGTACAGCCAGGCGGAGTCGACCAAGTTCCTCATCCTCACCGCCGTGTCCATCCTGTGCATCGTGGGCGTGCTGCTGGCCTCCACCGTGGTCTACTGCCTCCGCCACCGCTCGCACCACAAGCTCAAGGAGAAGCTCACCAACCTGGGAACGGATACGAGCAGCGATGCTACCGCCACCTATCAGGTAGGAAGAGTTACTGCACCTATGAGCATTTGAATTTGAACTGCAATTAAAAACAATGATGACGAAGATCAGCGTCCGTGATGGAGCTGTACCAGGATCCCTGGTAACCCAAAGGGATATTTTCCCCTTATTTTGATTTAAATTGGACAATTGAATAAACAGAGAAAAAGCTGGAAAGGTTTTTACTGATTGAATTTGATGTCCCAACAAGCTTCCGTCAAATTATCTGCAAGAAGACTTTGTCCAGGGCCGTTTGCGGTGGGGTCTTTTTTTTTCTGGACAGGACAGATCGGAAAAATGAAAGCTGCTGAAAAATAATTTTATAAAGAAGACAACAGATTCAGGTTGTTTGTGCTTCAAATGATATCAAACCTTTATTGTCCTGAGTTGAGACTTTCTATCCGAAGCAGACTCGACCTCAGATGCAGCTTCTCCACTGTTGTTGGCTGAAACCTGGTTACGAGGAGATAAACGCGTCGGTGACGTTCTCCTCACTCTGCTTCACTAAATCAAGCCCAGCTTTTGTTTCATATTGACATGTTATAACTAGATTGATGCCGCGCGGCGTTTGCTGACTCCACTTAATCTCCTGCTGTAATGTGTTGTTGGAGACGTGAGGCAATATCGCCAATCCAACAGGTTTTCCACCTCCAGTCATTTCCATTCCTTCCCCCTGCTCGCTGTAATTATCCTGTGGCCGGAATAGCCGGGTGTGAAATTTAATTTAAAGAATCCAATATTAAGTGGCTTTTTGAGCAAAGAATTAGATTGAGATTTCTCCGTCTCTCCCTCTCTGACCTTTTCCCCACCATGTTTTTAAATGAGAGTGGTCCTGTGAGCATTGATTTTATAATGAGCCCAGCCCTTCCCCTAAGTGCTTACATTTCATGCTCTCCTCGGGATTCTGAACTTCTGAAATAGACTGTGCTGCTGCTGCTGCTGCGTCAAAGGTTTAACTCATCACCGGGGACTTGATGATCACGATGTCAATTTATGTTTTTTGCATAATCATCTGCTGTTGACCAATGAGGAAGAGGACGGAAGTATAAACTACTCAGCAACAGAAGAGAGTTTCTGAAAGTCTTGACATTCAACGTGCCCAATGACACGCTGGCATTTCAGCTCTGCCCCTTCCTCCTCCTCCTCCTCCTCCTCCTCCTCCTCCTCCACGGAACATTTACTTTTCCTCCATGTGAAAAACTTATCTTCATGGTTACTTGCCTCCAAGATTTGCTTTTCATCCTCTAATTGGAAACTGCTCGTTAAAAGACCTTGTTGACGCTTTATTTATCTGATTAATAGCGAACAAAAACGTCCACGTTGCTCGTTCTTGGACGGTTTACTCAGCCCCGCTCAGACTCCCAAAGCCCCTCCAGTGGATCCTCTTTGCTCCGTCGTCTTTATCGAGTCTCGACAGCGAGCCGTCGTCATCCTCAGTGAAAGGCCTCAGTGTTCAGCTCCCATCTTAGCCTTGTAAGCCTCGTCTCTTTGTCAGCGCCGCTGTGCAGAGGGGTTCCCTGGGCTGGATTCTGTCTGAGTGTGTGTGTGTGTGTGTGTGTGTGTGTGTGTGTGTGTGTGTGTGTGTGTGTGTGTGTGTGTGTGTCTGCAGTCTCTAGGGCTACATGCAATTAAAGCAGACAGGAAGAGGCAGGCTGCCTGACGGCCTTACTGCTGCAGCTCCTCCGAGCTATAGCTGTCAAACACACACACACACACACACACACGACTCTGCCATCAGCTCCCTCGAACCCCCTCCACCTTCAGCCCCCCACTCCTCCCCTCCGCTCCCTGGCCTGTCACTCAAATGGTCCCCGTGAAACAGCGAAATGGGATTGGCCGACTCTGACAAAGGAGGCAGTGATTGACAGGCGTCGACGGAGCGTGTGCGTGCAGCGTGTCGGGGCGCTGGGCGGGGAATCGGCCCGACAGTCAGTCAGTCAGTCAGTCAGTCAGTCAGTCAGTCAGTCGTTCCCCGGGTTACTCTGCCGTCGACATGGGAGTCTGCGACGTCGTATCAGTTTATCTTCACATCTGTTTCAAACTCTTATCTGCTCCTAAAAGTCTTATTTTATCCCCTCGACAGTCAAAACTATCCGACGGCATGAAGAGATGATTTCACTCAACTTTTAGCTCAGATTTCCCAGATATTATCTTAAAGTCATGTTAAGATATCATCATGCGCACCGTCAAATTTCTTGAAATGCTTCGGGATCTATCGCAGACATCTCAACACATTTGCATATTTTGTCTCGTTTATAAGACTAAAGATGAAATTGTGTTTCTTGTAGAATACGATTTTTTTCCTCCCCAGTCTTTTTATGAGATTGCCTCGACTCGTCCTGCCTCACGCTGGGCCTGTGTTCCCTCTCCGTCGCGTTTCAGTTTCAAGGGTCCTCGCTGGCTCGATAACATCCTCTTTGTGCTGCCAGAGAGAAAAGAGCCGAACACATTTCCTGTGCATCTCGATCTGGATTTAACAAGCAAACAGTAACTCCTGTTCCCGGCCTGTCCCGCCGCTCCTTCCTCTGCACGTCACGTCTGTGTGTGTGTTCAATCTGCATCCGTTTGCTGATCAGATCATTTCCAGTCAGTGTCGTGTTCCACTGATATGACGGATGTTTAATAGATGACATATCATACGACCAGTGTGCTTTGTGAAACTCTATCCTGGACTCGTTCTGCTTAGAGGTTTCGATTCCAGTCTCCTGCTGTGTGCTCACATGGGCTCGAGGTTTTGCTCGGGGGGGGGCTGGCAGGAGAAACTCTGAATCTGACATTAATGTATGAAGATCTCAGCTCAGGTCTATTATTTAAAACAATGAAATATGATTGTTTCTGTTGGACGTCAGAAACACGAGTCTTTGTTGTTCCTTATGCACCAGTCGCACTTCAACACAAAGACTTCCACATGTTTTACACTGTGAGAGACGAACTCTGCTGCGTTCAGGTTTTTATCTTTTTATCTGGAACAAATTGGTTCAACTATGTTTTACTTTTATCCAAGATTTATGATCTTTATTCTCTTCTACAGTACTTTTCTGAGCAGAACTCATATCACATTTTAATGTGTTTACTACGACCACACAAGCTGCAGATACACATACATCTGCACCAGGTCTTTATACAATACATATATATATACATATATATATATATATATATTATATTCCATCTCCTGTAGTTTCCCTTCAATCCTTCAGTCCCCCCCCCCTGTTTGTTTGTTTGTTCAGCCGATGAGGCAAAGCTCTCGGGTGAGGACCCTACATCTGTTTTGGTCAGGAGGCCGTGTAAACAGGGCCCCACTGGCACGTCCCAGCCCCCACAGCCCCCCCATTAGAAGGTTTTGATGAAAAGGGGGGTGCTTTGGGTGGCACACGCCTCTCGACCCTGACGTGCCCACCGTCGCCCCGGGGTGATGCATGATTCGTGTCGGTCATGGGCGCCAAGCGGATTCCCTGGCCTGGCGCCCATGAGAGGGGGTTACTGGTTTTTTTTTCTTTTAACCTTTATTCACGCAGAGTGTCGATGAGGCCCGGGCGCTTTGTTAAAAGTCACCGACGACACACACACTCACTCACTCGTCTCTCCCACTTCACAGCAGCAACTGTTTATAGTTTTGTTGCTTTAAAGGTGAGACACCCTGCTCCTTCTAATTCAGCCGTGTGGGACGATTCCTCCGAGTGTCTGAGTGAAAGAACTTTGTTTTTGTCTCAGATTGTAAAAGAAAACATTCAAAAGGATGTTGATTGTGCTTTTCTTTCCGGGCAGACGCTTGTTTTCATTCATTTCATTGTATTTTAAAATCAAATTGAAAAGACTTGCTAGACACCGGTAATCCATCATAGTGAACATGTATCCACCTTTATTCATTGTCAAAGTTAATGCAGTTATTAGAATGATGCTCCGACATATTAGATTTGAAACCGGACTGCATGGCGTCAGAAGAACGAGTCCAGGAGACAAACTCGAGCTCAAGTGGACGTCCTGGAAAAAGCTCATTTCCTTGAACATAAAACAACAACAATGACGTAAACATGTAACTTTCAAAACTCTTCTGAGGATTTCTTATGCAATAAATGTGACCCTTGTGCTTTATATGTTACATAAGCATCTTATTCTTTCATAATGTATTATACTTTATATATGTTGGGGCATTTTTATGTCTTTCTCATATTGTTCGACCCCGGGAAGTTGACCTTGACCCTAAATGTTGAGATGTTTTGCATCGTTGTTGTTGTAGATGAAGCAAAGATCTTTAAAGTTGCTGATGTGCATATTGTATATTACATGTACATGAGTTCAATTACTTTTTAAATGTTGAAAAGTTAAAGCTAGTAGAATAAATGTTCAAATGTAAGAATAAGAAGTTTTGCGAGTCTCAGATGTTCTTCTTCTTCTTCTTCTTCTTCTTCTTCTTCTTCTTCTTCTACCTTTGAACTTGAAGGTCACAGAACATTAATGATTACACCTCTGTGACCTGGATCCACACCCCCCACTGGCTCATTAGGCAAATATCTGACATTTTAACTTTAACTTTTAGACTCTGATACAGAAAAGAGAAATAAAAATCATTAGAATACTTGTGAATATGAATTTATAAGGAAGGCAATTTATTTTGAAGACAAATTTATGACAAATCTGCATCAACTGAATCTTCTCAAGTGTCCGATGCTCCATCACAGGTGTCATCACTGACTAACCCGGCCCCGTCCTCTCTTCCGTAGGAACTGTGTCGGCAGCGTATGGCGGTCAAACCTCCCGCCGAGCGGCCGGAGCCCATCTCCTCCCGGATCAACAGCGTGTCGTCGCAGTTCAGCGACGGCGGTCAGGCCCTCAGTCCCTCGGCGAGGAGCAGCGTCTCCTCCTGGAGCGAGGAGCCCGTCCACTCCAACATGGACATCTCCACCGGTCACATGATACTGGTGAGTTAGACCTGACGCCACTTTGAAAAAATTAACGGATGGATTCTGAGGGAGACATTTAAATCGTCTTTCAGATTTTAAATTACTTCTTTTGGTTTTACTGACATTAGTGTTTGAATCTCGTCCAACTTCTCAACGGAAGTTTTGACCCTGACTTTGAGGAATAATGGAGAAAGAGAGTAGAAGAAGTTTTTTTTACTGGAGAACAAACTGACGCGTCTTAAGTTCCTCAGTTTGTCTAATGTACTGAAGTGCCCCGAACCTGTATTCTCTCAAATGGTCTGCAGGGGGCGACTCCACTGGTTGTTTCTACAGACGTTTTTATTTCTGTAATATTCTCGCCCTCACATTTCTTTTTCTTGTTGCTTGTCTTTCTCTCCAAAAAAACGATTTTATACGATTCCTTCATTTTCCCTTTTTATCCAAAACATTTCGTCACCTGCTTCTCGTTTTATCCCGTAAACCATTTATCTCTTTAAGAAGCAGTGGAACTATTTTGCCTCCACGTCTCATGTGTGTGTATTTCCTGCCTCTATATACTGCTCATTCACAAACACACACACACACACACACACACACACACAGACACACACACACACACACACGCTCTTCCTCCTCTTATCTCGCGGCCTCTCTCATCTTTCTCCCTGTGTCGTTCTGTTTTGTTTCTGTACATCTCATTACACCCACAGTTTCTATAAGCAGCCTTCTTACCCTCCTCTATGCCGCAGATGAGAATCTCTGCTGAACCTCGCTTGCATTCCGTCGAGCGCCATCGTAATTGGAATATATAGCTGTTCGCTTCAAGCACCCACCACCCTCCTCATCCCAGCTCTCCCACCTCCACCCTCTCTCTCTCTCCCTGTCTCTCCCTCTTTCTCCTTGCGTTATGAAGCTGCCGGCGAGATGTGACGGAGCGGACTTTTTGATGTGTTCAATAGGCACAAAGATACTAATTACCCCTGAGATTTGTGTTCAGGAGAAAATGTCTCCCTTTGCAGCCGGTGCCACTGCAGAGAAGCGTCACTGTTGTTTTACACGAACTAAAGTGCTTCTCTTTGGCGAACGCGCCCACAACACAATGGGATATCCATGTTTCCGATACGCTAAGCTCACGTGTGGATGGGAATGTGTTTTGACGAGGTCTGTGCTTTTCACCGGCTTTGTCTGGGCCGTCTCAGCGTAGGCGGCGTCACTTGAGAGACGAGAGGAGGGAGATGGAGTGTTGCTCATGTTTAGTGGAGGATTCAGTCTGTGTGTGGGCCACAGTCTGGTCAGGGGGATTAATGAATTCGTTATAATGTGGAGACGAATATGTAAAGAGGATCGCACAGAGACCAAGTGCCGCTGATGTGGCCGCGGTGATTAATAGATTTCCGTGTGGGTGATGGAGACGAACGTCCTCTTGAATTCTGAAGTTCCACTTAAATCCTCTCCACAGACACTTCAAACTTCTGAAAGACATTTTCCTCTAAAAGGAAAACACTGTTTCATTTGTACAGTGTTGTGGTTTATCTTAAAATAAAAAAATCTGAATAATAATAACTAATAATCCAGAAATCTGTCTATATCTTCTATACCTCGAGAACCGTTCAGTTTCACACTTGAGATTAGTTTTGTACAATCTGGTGCGATTTGAACACGTGATACGTTCAATATTAATAAACTTTGAATAAACTCATCAAACCCTAAGTTTAGAAGTTGCAGATCAGAAAATGCTCACAGAAAATGTTTTGTTTAGAGTATTATAAGTATCCTGTTGCTTTGGAGTCAGTATTTATTTTATTTTAGACGTGATGAGGTCATGTAGATAAATGTGCAGTGTTTACATGTAAGCAGAGAGAGTGAGAAGCTCTAGACTCTGATCGTGAGCTTTAAATGCTCAAATCCTCCTAAAATCTTCATCTAACATTGGTGCAGCTACAAAACCCATGAAATTATAAATCAAGAAAATGCCTCGTCTCCTTCTGTTGCATCCAGTGACCCAGGAATGAGGAGACACAGTGTTTAGAAAACAAAGACTGCACCCTGAGCCTGGACGCCTTTCTTTTAATTGCATCTCTGCTTGGTTTTTTTTATCGCATCGCAGAAATAAAAAGGAATATGTAGTGAGGATTCCGTCGTCGTTTGTGGGTCACAAGACGCTCACCATCGTCACAGAAAGCGATACCGTGTGATTCCCAGTTAATGGGATGGAGCTGTGAACACTTTGCTCCCCCTCCTATAATTTTCTCCCACTCGCTGCAGTTTTTTCGATGAAAAGGAGGAGGGATGTAGAATTTAAAGACTGAAATTAAAGATTTAAATGACACATTTCCAATTTCCCCCCGTCGCAAAGAAATGAAGCCAAATATCCCGGACACGAACGCCGCCATCGTGCACAGTTGACATCATTGGGAGCCGGAGTCTGCGCAGTAGTGTTCCTCATGGTGACACCTCCCAACACACCCCCTCGCCAAATAGAAACTGTACTCACACCGAGGAAGTGGTCAGACCGTCCCAGTGTCTGCTGCTTGCTGGGTTTCTGTTCTCCCATAGTGGATTCACAAACCAACTCCTCATCTCATAGACCCTCAGTTCGTTGCTGGCCCGATTATCCTTAGGACTCCGCCGCCTCGCGAAATGAGGGTAACGTCCGAAACTCGGCAAACGCTGGTCAGACTTTTAGGGGGGACTTAAAACTGCCCCCCCGCTAAATGTCGCCCCCTGCAGACTGATATTGTGTAAATAGAAAGTGACGTCTACTCTCATTTCATTTTTTACTTTGGCGCTTGTCCCTCCCACCGACATGGAGGAGGCGGGGTTTATGAGCTATGCTGCAGCCAGCCACCAGGGGGCGGGCCAGGAGGATTCCGCTTCACGTTGGGGGAGTTGTCATGTCGTCCATGTTTGTTTACGGTCAAAGGTAGAAAAACTGTCTAATGTGATTCAGGACCCTGGACAGCTCCTCACATGCAGATTTAATATGTTCAGACCACGTGAGGGCGTAGAGTCAAATACCATATACACATAAATATATATATATAGCCACCACCACCACCACCGCCCCCCCACCCAGAAGCAGTAACCCGGGACACCCCTTCATTTTTTAAACATCCAAACAGTTTTGTGGGTGGACAGAGGAGCAGGTGAAGCTGAAGTTAAAAGTGTTTTCACAGAACAGTGACAACGTGTGAAGCAGTTATTTAATGTCTCCTCCCGCCCACAAGCCGCCCACACGTCTCTTCACAAAAGCTTTTATGGATTCTCCGCCACGATCCTCTTCTCCAACCTCCATCTTGTGCATTCAATCATTTTCCTCCGTGCGTCTCGTCGCTGATTTGACATTTTCTTTTCTTTTTCTCTTATTTCTTCAGTTTGGTTTAACTTGTTTTCGACTAATCTGTCTTTCTTTCTTACTACAATTCCAAAAATGTCTTCACTGTTTCTAATCTCGTTCTTTCCTTTTTCCCTCCGTGTTTGGGAACGATGAGTATTTGTCACGGCTCATAGTTTATTTTTGCAGGCAGCGCCGTCAGTTTTACAAAAACAATCACACTAACAAGAGGAGAACTCATTTCAGATTCTCATGGTGACGTAAACTACAGACTGAGAGTTTCATGGCAACAAAGTCCAGTCGACACACTGGGGGGGCATTTTTTTGGTTAAAAACAATTTTTAATCGTGGCATCACAGCAAGAAACCAGATCCATCCCACAGTGAGACGAGCAAACCGCCGCCATGGAAAAGCAAATACTTCACCCCTGCCATCGCCCGAGTGAGTCAACTGTTGTGCGATTAATAAAAAATAAGCGTTAAAGAGAGAAATAACATGATTGTTGTTTATCTGCAGTGTCCCAGCCCCCAAAAAAATACATTAATTGCCTTTCGTAAACTCGGGCAAATCTCATGTCATCATCCACCCACTGATTTTAATTTGAGGAGAAAGGGCTTCCACCATCTTATCGAAGTTAATGTATTACTTGGTCCCATGTGACCGGGACCCCTCCCAACCGCCCCCCCACATCCTCTCTGCATGTGTCTTAAGAGGATTAGTCGACTCTATATATAAAGCACATTATCTAGTCTTTTGTTGTCGGCCAAGTAAGTGTTATAGATTATACTGCAGCGGGAGCCTCCGTTGAGATTAACCACGCTGGGAGTTTTGCAGCTGGGTCGCGATCTGCACAGTTGATAGGTCGCAGGGAAACGGACGCTAAACCTGAGTCGGGGGAAGCTGCAGGGAATTTACACTCGCGTATGGATGATGTCAGCTTTTAAATACAAATAAGACTGGATGCAGATTGATGATGACATGTTTGTGTTAGAATTCAGAAACGGAAAGTCGGGTGCTGCTACAACCTTTTTTATCTTCAACAAGGAAGTCATGTTGTCGTCTGCGTTTGTTTGTCAGTTAGCGAGATTACACGAGAACTACGGGAGGGATCACCACCAGAAGGATCTGTGGGGGAAGCATGTGACATGGATCAGTAGAGAATGCAGTTTTTAAAAGCAGAACAAGATGGTGAATGTGACTTGTACGTTTGGAAGTCAGCAGCAGCAGATGTTGAAGTGAGGTGACCGCCAGTGGAAACATCAGTTGCTGGTGCAGGAAGGAAAGAAGGAAGGACTGAGGGAGGGAAGGAAGGAAGAGAGGACATAAGGGAAGGGAGGAAAGAAGGGAGGGAAGGAAGGAAGTGAGGACATGATCGAATGGAGAGAGGAAGGCACTTTTCACCACTGGACACCTTCTCTTCACCTTCATTTTTCCCCTCCTCTTTCCTCTGCCCTCGTTTTTAGCAGTTTTTATTGAGCACCTTTTGGCATCTGTAAGCCGTCCCCTCCCTCACACACACACACACACACACACACACACACACACACAGTGAGGGGATTATTCAGTGTTTGGGCGACACATGGTGATCTCAGCGCCTCCTGATTGGATTGCAGTAATCCCTTTACACAGCCACAAAACCCTATTACTCTGGCATTAGGGAGTGGGAGAGGAGGTAGGGGTTAGGGGGCATCTGATGTACGACTGTGTGTGTGTGTGTTGTGTGTGTGTAGAAAGAACTTGCATGAGCAGGTGTCTGTACATTCTGTGTGTGTGTTTGCAGAGTTTATATGTGAGCGTGGGGGGGTGGGCTGGGTTTTTGTGTATGCGACCCTGTGCTGTATATGTGTGTGTAGTTTGTGTGTGTGTGTGTGTGTGTCTGTGGTGTGTGTTTTATGCTAGGCAAACTGCAGCTGTGATGAGGTGAAGCCTGCGGGTTGAAGCTCACTACTGGACCAACAATCAGCCTGATCAGCTGCACGTAGACTCTTCTAGAGTTTGTCGAGTGGACGTGCTCGTGTTTGATAAAATCGCACAAAAGCATTTGTTCTGGAAACTTTGTCATCCTCCACCATCGGGACATCAGGCCACACCCCCTCCATTTTTAACAAACTCCTCATTTTAGCGAGAAGCCATTGGCCTTTTTGGGGCGGGAAATCAATTCTGATTAAGATCAGCCCCATTTGTAACTGCCACCATCAATCATAGCCGGAGCCATTTAAAGAACCAGCTCATTTTGTTCCCTCGTCCATTACTAACGATCGTGCGTCCACACTTTGCGCCGCAGATTCTCAAAGCTGCCGAAGAAACAAACAGAGCTGCAGCGTGTGCCGTCAGGTCAGAGGGAATCGAACCTGTGACCCTCGGCACCGACAACACACGCGGCTTCGTTCGCTTTTATGTGCCGCACTCATTTGCTGCCAGTTTATCAAAGTCACATCCACTTCCTTAATTATGAATACTGTGTGGAAGGTAATGACCAGGCTGTACATGTTCATCAGTTCACCAGAGATAGAGAAGATTAGACTCTGATTAACGTGGGGTTTTTATGCATCTATAATAAAGTCAGGAAAACATGCAAATAGCAACTCGTACATACACCAGTGTTTATGAGCATTTTAGTATTCATTCCTTTAGCTTTAATTGAGATTTCGAGAACAAGGTCGTAATATCTTGAGAATAAAGACAGAATTTTAGAGAAAAGTCATGATTTTATGATAAAAATGTCAAATATCCGAAGATCAGCCTGTCGCCTGTGTTAAAATGAGGATTGTGGAGAATCTTGTTAAGTTATACTTTAGTTTAGTTTCACGATCACTGCTGCAGCGACTGTGGGAGGAAGCGGAGACGCGTCGTCCATCTTTATTCACAGTGTTGACGAATTAATCGAGACTCTGCCTTAAAGTGTCTGTTTACATCCGGCAGGTAAATAGAGGCTCAACCGCAGATTGATACAACCACAGGGAATCCTCATAATTAACATCCATCCATCATCTCCAGCTGCGTGTTCCTCACCTCCTCTCCTCTCTCTCCTCTCTCCGTCTCCTTCAGTCCTACATGGAGGATCACCTGAAGAACAAGGACCGCCTGGAGAAGGAGTGGGAGGCGCTGTGTGCTTACCAGGCGGAGCCCAACGCCTGCACCGTCGGCCTGAAGGACGGCAACGCCAAGAAGAACCGCTCCGCCGCTGTTGTGGCATGTAAGCTGTTCTTCCTGTTTCTGGGTTGTCAGTCTTTACACTGATTCGTGGAGCTGATGGTTGTAAAAATGAAAAATTAAGAGGTGATCTCCTCCAGCTGTTGCTACGTCTGCCTCCGAGCGCTGCTTCAAACCTGAAGACGCATGTTTTTCTTCAGAAATCAGCTACAAATCAAAATGATCAGGTGCGATATCAAAAACTGTAATGAACGTTTCTATTGGTTAGTGTGAAACTGTGAAGTTGAGTTTGTTGTGTCCAAGAGATTTTGTCAACCCGTGATCTTAATTTTCTGTTGTTGGCACATTTGGAACTAAAGAGCGTCACATTCAGCAGGACGTGATATGTAAAGTGAAGTAAACACGGCGGCGTCCCTCCCACCACCTCTCCACAACACGCCCCGTGTTCTCCGAGCTCGGCCTCTTATTATCAGAGGCCAGGAGCAGATGCGGGGGGCAGAAGGGCAGTAAATTAGTTTTCTATTAAAGCTCTCCTGCACCGACCTCATCAATGATTAAAATTTCTAAGCTTCTGTGGAAATGGCCCATCTTAAAAAGTGCTGTCCCATTCTCTCTCCACCACCGGGCCGCGGCTTAATGAAATCCAGGTTGTCAGCAGGGAAAGCAGTTTGTCAGGAATAAATTGTGCCTCCTATTTGAAGCACCACTGGCTTCTCCCAAAGATTCTCAGAGCTGCTTCTGCCACAGTCACCGGAGGCTCCAGAGCTCCGCTCGCTACAGTACGATGCAAGAACCTGGGAAATGTGCCACTGCCCAAATATATTCCGTGGCCCAGCAGAGCGAAGGTCTCCCTGAAACCTGAGAGAGGGAGAGAAGATGTATCCTCCTGAATGATCCCTTCATCTCCAGAATACAGACTTCAGCCAGACTTCACTTTCACGATTCTGTGCCTTAAAATTATAAAACGTAATTTAAGTTTCGCGAAATTGTTTGTTTCTTTAAATGAACACTTTTCTCCTGTTGGACAAACGCGAACCTTAAAACCAAGTCTGCGTTGTTGGCTGATTCTGAAACCCCCGGCCTCAATGGACAGTCTGAGGAAAGGGATGTGTTTCCTGAACATTACAGCATGAAAACATTATCCAGTAATAACACAATTTAAAATCATCAACTCGAACATGAGCTGAACATGTCTCCTTTAAGGATTGACGAGCCAACCTGAGTTTGTAAAGACTGAAGCACCCAGAGGCTCAGAGCTCGGCCCTTGTGCCTGTGAAGTGGGAATTTGATTGAGCAGCCTTCCAGACACTGGAAGTCAGGGATCAATCCGTTGAATCTCGGAGGAAAATCACTGGGAAGTTTCTCAAACCAGTCCCCTGCTGGTTTTTAATCTCTGAAATGAGAGCAGTTCCAGGGGAATAAACTCATCCGGTCACAGAGACGTTCAGTTGATGGTAGATATGTACATCAAGGCGGCGGCAGCGAGAGTTCTGTAAACTGGAGAACTTCCTGATTACTGTGCGTGTGACACGGCCGCCGAGCTCTTTTCATTCCTACTGACGAAATGCACTGAATTCCTCCATTTGTGTTCCAGATGATCACTCCAGAATCACCTTGAAGGTGGAGAACAGCCAAGGCAACTCCGATTACATCAATGCCAGCCCCATCGTAAGTACCTGCACTCCGACGCGGCGCCTCACGCCCCCGCCACGCCAGCCTCCCTCAGTCCCCAGGGGGCGTCACGGGAACAAAGGCAGCCTACCGCTCTACAATATCAATTTTGATGCAACGCTTGCTTAGCTTCAGCAGCAGCCCCACTCCAGTGTGTACGTTCTGCACCATGAATATTAATGATTGTTTTACCAAAAACACCTCGGGTGAGCATTCGCTCGGGGAACGCGAGGGGGAAGGACGTGCGCACGGTTCTCGGGCTCGCTCCTCATTTGTGACAAAAAACAAAAGATCTGTAGGGTGCTGGGAAATGATTGTTTTTGACCTTGGGTTATGCTAATTTGACACAAGTTTGTATTTACTGTTGCGGCGCGACTCGCCGAGGCCTCTCCCCGACTCGGCGCAGATTTAAGCAGCGAAACAGCCGGTAGGAAGGAGAAGGGGGAAGAAAGGGAAGTGAGCGAGTGTATCAATTTGGAAACAGTGTTGGAATCGTAGGTTTACGTTTCCCTGGAGGCAGATACAGTGGTATTCCATTAAAAGCAACAGAGACACTATGCATTTCAAATCTGGGCGTCGCACCAAAAAGGAGCTGATGTGTGTGTGTGTGTGTGTGTGTGTGTGTGTGTGTGTGTGTGTGTGTGTGTGTGTGTGTTTGATAAAGACACAGAATGAGAGAGAGAGGGAATCAAAACTATCGAGGAACAAAAGAGCAAGTGCAAGAACAGCGGCGACACGTGTACACACACACACTTTGAGGCAAGGCATGTGCAGACACTGAATTGTACTCGAACACAAGCATGAACACACACAGACACGCAAAAAAGCACACACTCGGCAGTGAAGACCCATTTCACAGCCTCTGTCATTCGTACGTTTCCACCTCCTGACAGGAAGGAGACGAGCCAACAGGAGATGTTTGGGGTCAATACAATTAAAAAATTACACAGAAACAATTAATTTTCTCCATTCAAACAGAAAGAGTATCACCCCCCCCCAACCTGACAACACGCCAATCAGAGTCAAGTATAGGTAGACGCCGCCCACGTAGGCGATGACGACAGAAAAACCAAAACTAACCAGATCACATGGAAACAAGGTTTTTCTTTTAAAACGTCTCTTTAATCAGCAGTGATTTAACCTGGTTAAGTTAAAATGTGGATAAAATATAAGATTATGGAGGTTATTTAAATATTTGGAGCCTGATTCCATCACCACCCTCCCTCTTCTCGGCCTCTGAAACGTTCTCTCACTCAGCCCCGGTGAAATTTAGTCGTCAAATCTGCAGCGAGCCGAGGACACGAAGCAGAGTCAGAGCTATTGGCTGCTGTAAATCAATATCACACGATTTTTCCCTCACAAGCTTCACGTGTTTACCAGAATCACATTTATCTGTAGAATAGCATCTGACATCTGAGTGTGTGTGTGTGTGTGTGTGTGTGTGTGTGTGTGAGGAAAGAACAAAACCCAGAGTGTAATCGTGATACGTTTAAACTGCAGAGAGAGTAAAAGAGGTGAAGTGATGAAGAGGAGTGTGCGGAATCGTTTTCTTCTTCATATTGTCTCTACCTTTTCCTCCTTCTTCACCTCCATCTCTCCTCAGCCTTTCACTCCACCATCCTTCTTTTCTGTTTCCACTCTCCTTCTGTGCACTTTCTCCTTCTCTGCCCCTCCTGGTCTTTCTCCTTCAGTTTCCCTTCAGACCCCTGTTTCTAAATCCCTCCATTGCCTTTCTTTCTCCGTCTCCCAGGCTTCAACACTCGGGGGGGGCAAGACAAAATGTGTTTGACCACATGTTGCTGGTTTCTGACCAGTTTGGTTCTTTTAAAGCTCCCTGAGAATTTATACTTCACGTTTCCATCCTTTGTATAAATGTATGAACATGTAAAACCAGGGGAAAAGCCTACACTTTGTTCAGTTCTGCACGTGAAGGATTATGTGCAGAACATTGTGCGACGTAGCCGGAGAATCAACTGAAACCCTCTGAAACCACAGTTCCGCCTCCTCTGGATGTTTTAATGAGCAGAAGTCTCCGGGTTCCTTGTCGCCTTTTCTCTCTCTCTCTCTATGTTACAACATTTTAAGTTCATTAGAAGTGCATTGTTATTGTTTGGCATTCATAAAGGGAACAGAGGAACATTAACGACAATTTCGGGAGCAGAAAAGCCCCAGAAATTATCTGTCTTCCCTCTGTAATTGCTTCCAGCTAAATTGGTCTTGCTCATTATTACATTTACCGTACAATTTGCATGGTAATAGGCAGGAGTGTCACTCAGGTCCTCGCAAATTCACCTCACGTTCGCGTCCTGTCTCGAGCTCTGGACGCCTCTGCCGTGCTTCTTTAATTTCCATTATGCTAAAGAAGCCACCTCCAGCTGCAAATACAAGAACTTTAAAACATATTATTAACCCACAGCTCAAAGATATATACGTTACGACTTAAAATGATTCAAATGCAAAGGTGAGTTTTGACAAGGAGAATGAAACTGAATAGAATGGGAGCTTTTGTTTGAATTGGATTGTGTAAAAAAAAACGTTTTAAAACACACAAGAGGAAAGAAACAGTGAAAGGAAACATCACGTGTCTCCTTTAAAATCAACACAATTTAAAAGTTCAGCAAACATTTTTACTGATAAAGTCAAGTTTGAGTTCTTCGGTAATAATAATTTGATCAACATCTGTAACCTCACGTCATCTTCTCTCTCCTCTAGATGGATCACGATCCCAGGAACCCGGCTTACATCGCCACTCAAGGCCCCCTGCCCTCCACTGTGGCCGATTTCTGGCAGGTAAACAAACACACACACACACACACACACACACACACACACACACTCATGAAATAAAAATCAATACATTCTCGCCTCTTAAACAAGAGTTAACCGTTTTTTATTAGTGCATCGAGTCGCATGGGAGACCGGCCTGTTCTGTGAATGTCGTTATTAATGTCTGTTTCACCATCACACTCACTTCCTACCACCACTGCACACACACACACACACACACACACACACACACACACACACACACACGCACGCAGGACCAGTCAACAGTGAGACACATTGTTAATGCAGGAGACAGCAGACACTTTTCCCACCGTCCCAAGATTGGGTTTGAATGTGAGACCAGGAGATCGATAAGTTAGTTACAGTCGAGCTGTGTGTTGTGTGTCCTTCCTCCACTCGCCCTCGTCTCCTCCACTCGCCCTCGTCTCCTCCTCCATCTTTTCTCTCTCCTCCATCTCAGGCTCATGTTTTGAGAAATATTTTTTGTCATTAACATTTTTAGACACAGAGATGGACGTGATCCTCACCCTCGTCATCCCAGCTGAAAAAGACACCGTTGAAGGTTTAGTTTGAAAGTCTGCGTCTCACCGAGGATTCAGCTCAGGTTCATTAAACAGCTTCTCTGTTCTCTGGCTTTATCCAGGCTTCTTGTTTTCTCGTGACCCGGCGACTTAACCAGCTTTACTGTGTCTTATCAGGCCCTTTAATCAGGCGCTGCCAATGTTATTACACGACATCGTCCCCGCCAGGATCCTGCTGAGCCGCCCTCGGGCAGAGACACTGAACGCACACACTCCGGCTTCCAAACGTGGATCTGTCTGAGTTCTAGGAAAGAAATAGGAGTTGAAATTAACTTCACGACTTGCTCTCACTCTGTCAGCTGAAGCTAAATTAACTCCGTTCGTCAAAAAAAAAAAGTGCACGGTCACACCCTGAGATGCACGAGGCCAGTGGGCGAAGAGTCGAGCTCTAACTCACAACCCGCCGCAATTAACATCAGTTAGAAGTCGGTCAAGGTGCAGCAGACTGAACGGCAGCTGTATCCATCTTGATTATCTGAACGTGACGATGTGGGAGCGGTGTTGTTTTATGGTTTCCATTAACAGCTGACTGGGGCTGCGAGAGTACGACTGCGAGCAGGAAAAATACGACCGCACGCTGTGGAACGACCCAGCTGGGAGAGGGAACGGCCTCCACAGAAATTACTTTTTATGCCACAACCCTCGACATCGTTGTAGTTGGAAAAGTGCACGTGTTCTTAGATTTCATTTTCCCTCTCACCGAGGCCGTGCTTCTCTTTGCAGATGGTTTGGGAGAATGGCTGCGTGGTCATCGTCATGCTGACGCCTCTCGTCGAGAGCGGGGTGAAGCAGTGCTACCATTACTGGCCCGACGAGGGATCGAACCTGTACCACATCTACGAGGTAAGAAACGTTTTTAAAGTATAATAGCATAGATATCTCCTTCTGTAAGAGGGCATGCATGGAATCTGACATGTCTTTCATTGATTCGATCTGATTCTCCCTAAAAACATTACAATTTATTTACTGAAATTCAAGTTTGAATAAAAGCTCTGTGCGTGTGATTTGCCCTCGCTCCTGTTACAGGTCAACCTCGTGTCCGAACACATCTGGTGCGACGACTTCCTGGTTCGGAGCTTCTACCTGAAGAACATGCAGACCAACGAGACGCGGACCGTCACCCAGTTCCACTTCCTGACCTGGCTCAACCAGAACGTCCCGGAGACCAGCCGCACGCTCCTCGACTTCCGCAGGTAGGGAGCTTCTTCAAAACCCGAGGTGACGGCAACACAACCTGTAGGAGTTGTGCACAGATGTAAATCCCTCACTGGCAGTTCTATCCACGAAACCTTTTCCTTCTGCATAGTGAACCAATCACTGTGGCCCCACCACAGAGATGGTTCCCACATTTATAATGACTTTTCTAAGTAATGTCTACTTTATTGGAGCTTCTTGTTTGAAGAACATAAAGCACCTACTCCTGCTTTTCATGTTGATTGGAAAACGCACTGAGGTTTTCCAAGGCCTTTGGAAGAGAAACCCTCAGAGATAAATACTCTTTGATAAGAGGATTCCTTTCCACTGTGTGTGAGGAAGAATGGTCCCTGTGGTTGGTTTGTTGAAACGACTGGTTAGGAGTAACGCTGTCCTCGCTTAAGTTTGTGTAACTGAAAATCTAATTTAGCTTTAAGACAAGGTAAGAGCAGGACTCATTCCCCAGAGCCAATGAGTGAACTTTGTTGTCCGACACACGCCTGCTGATCTCTAATATGCGTCTGTGTCTAACCTGGGGATTCTGGGAAACTGCGAATTTAATGCAACACGATGAAACCTTCACGGAGCAAAACAGCGCCCCCTGCAGCCACACGCTTTTTTTAAAAGTTGGGCTCCGTGTTCAGAGCGATGAATTGGTTTTTCATGTTGAGAAGAAACAACGTCAAACACAACTGAACGCTGACTATTACCCATGATCCTCTGCTTCCCGAACCAGAAGAGTAACAAATCCACCAAATTCTGATTAGAACTCTTCATGTTTTAAAAGTTTCCTGCTGAATATCATGTGTGTGTTCAGGGGGAGGAGTGGGAATGAAGGAGGAAACTTTCTCCATGTTCACACTCACTTTAATCAAGCTGCTGATTTAGGGTAAAAATCTGTTTCCCAAAGATCTGCAGTCGATTGAGTGAAGAGGCCACGTTCCTCCCCTGAACTCCTGAGTCCTCGCTCGCAGCGTATTAACTTCAAACATCTCACTTCTGCAGGAGCTTTGACTCGTGACCCTGAGATGGCGGCAGAGGAATATCTGTATATCCTGAAACGTCCGAGCATTTTCCAGTCGATGACGGTGTAATTTAAGACGCATTGAGGGAACTCTGCCGAGCGATCCCTTATCTCTGGCGCCTTTTATAGCCGCTCGCCTTCGCCCTCTTTTAAACTGATGTAGTGTATTGCCCATTAGGTGGGAGCCGCCCTGGCTCCTTTCCTCTGATTCACCGTGGACTCTCTCCAGCGATAGACCCCGACTCCGTTTTATGTGTCGGCCCCGGTGTCGCCGTGTTCGCTGGCGCACATCAATTAGGTGAGCAATCAGGAGTGAGGGGTTTGTGGTCACAGCTATTATGAAGGGGTCTGGTGGGCGTCGCCACCCACCATCAGTTGGGAGTTATTGCCTCTGCTCGCCGGGCGTCGGGGTCACGACACGATGAAGGAGGCGCAGAGGGAGAGATTTTTCACTTTTATTACCGAGGACAAAATGCCCCTTTTTTTCTGTGTTGGTCGTTTTTTCCACCTCGATGGTTTCAGGACGGCGGCGGTGGCGGCGGCGGCGGCGGCGGCTCCTTCCTGTTTGTGCTCGTGCCGGCATGTTTTTATGTATTTTATTTTTTTAACCTGACTCACACCTGACTGAGCCGACGCTTTGCTTCCTCGCTCCCTTTCCCCCCCGTTTTACCAGCTAACTTGCGGTTGCCAGTGTCATTTTTGTGATGTTGCAGCTAGTAATATGAGCCCAGTTGCATAGTCACAAAAGTGATCATTGGAGACTGTGACTCTGCAACCAAGGGGCCTCATGGACCCCCTTCACTTTTACTCCTCTTTCACCCCTCCCTTCTCTCCACCTCCTCCATCCCTCTCCTCGCTCCCGCTCCTCGCCGTGCCAGGTGACCTGAGGTGACCTCTCGCCCTTTTTGCTTGCTCATGGTTTGCTCGACTGCCTCCAATCTCCTCCCACCTCCTGCCCCCCCACCCCCACTCCCTTTCTCTCTGTCGCCCTTCTTCTCTCGGTGGCTTTTCTCCCCCACCCTCGATCTGTCGCCTCCTCCTCCTCCTCCTCCTCCTCGTACCCTCCTGTCTGTCTCCGTTCCTGTCTCACTTGATGATTTCTGAAAACGTCCGCACTCAGAAGAGACACTTTCTTTTCATCGCTCGCTTCACGCCTCGCAGGAGTCGTTGGCACCTGACTATCGAGTCTCTCTCATGGGGGGGCGTTCCCTTTGAGCCCCACACCCCTGTATGCAACCCCCCACCCGAACCCCGGTGACCCTCCGCCGACTGTTTCCATGGTGACATCACTATTGACGGTCTGCAGCGAGCTCAGGTTGGGGGGGAGGATGAAAAATGTGTTTGGGCCCAGTTCAGTTTTTGTGATGCCGTGGTTGTCGCTGTGATGCTCTTGGTTCTCAAGCTTAGAAAAATATTTTTGTGATGATCTCAATGTTGTGGGAAAGTCAATTAAAGAGACAGTTTCCTAATAAAACTAAATAAATAAACCTTGAACGAACTGTCCTGTGCACGATGTTCTTTTTTTCAGATTCAACATGTTCTGACTGTGTGTGTTGTTATTACATATTAACACCGGTTTCTTCTTTCTCTTCTGTGCTTTTTACAGGAAAGTTAACAAGTGCTACCGGGGACGCTCGTGTCCTATCATAGTCCACTGCAGGCAAGTACCTGAATGAATAAACCGTTTCTATTCCATTATATCTGTGGATGTCTTCAATGTTATTGATGAGCAAACGAGATAAATAGACAAACAGGTCAGTTGAAGCTGAGGTCTGTTGTGGTTCCCGTCCTCCGATCCGTTCTACCTCCGCTCCGTTTCTCAGCGGCCTCTCTTGTCACTCGTCGCCGTGCAGAGGACGACAAACACTTTAAATGAGAAATTAGCCCGAAAGTTGTGATTTGATTTGACAAACTGTCCGCGGAGGAGGGTAACTTTTAATTAGTCACTTCAAAGTTTGCAGTGTGACGGTCGGAGCCAGTGGGTGAGAAGGAGAGAGGGATAAATAGAAGAAGGCAGCGTTGCAGCAGTTTTATTTGCATATACACAGCGTGTGGGTGTGTGTGTGTGTGGGTGTGTGTGTTTGTGTGTCTGCAGACCCACACCACCTGAGGAAATAACTCAGACCAGTGAGACATAATTAAATCGCTATTTAACAGAAAAATCTGCGACAGTTTTCTGCAGAGACACCCTGCAATGATTGGATTAGTGGAAAAAAATAACTTCCATCCCAGATTGCCGTTCTGTCTGTCTGCTCACTCCACCACTAAGTGATGTATTATTCAATATGGCCTTATGGTTCTTCCAGGATGATGAACCTATACGTCTCTCAGCTAAATTGCGAGTCTGCAGCAGCAGCGTATGAAACTTGTCTTTATGAAGCATCAGCCTCAGCGGCTGGAAACATCCTGAAGTTCTCCACTTAAACTAACTCTGCTCGTTCTGCACTCGCCGGTTTGCAATGGGCCGTTCGCTCGGCCTCGTCATTTTTTGCGCAATCCTGCAAACAAATGGACGGAGGTCGGAACCATAGACTGAAGATGGACGACATAATCGCCCCCTGGTGGGTGGCTGCAGTATAGGTCGTAAACCAAGCCTCCTCCATGTTGGCAAATGAGACATGCAACTCAAAAGTGACTGCTGCACAGACTGTCCAAAAAGTAAGATGGCGGCGGTGAAGAAGCATCGTTCATCTGTATTTACAGTCTCTGGTTTCAATATTAAACACGTCAGTGGAGTTTTTAGCGTCTTTTCATCCGTGCAAGTTTTAAAAAAATCGAATGAGAATAATAATTTTATTTCTGTAGAACATTTCATAGCATATAAAGCAGCTTAACGTGCTTTAGAGGGAAAATGTAGTTACAACAGGACGTTAGAGGATGTTTGAAAATGAAAACCTTGTAAAAACCGAGTGAGTCAAAGGTTCGGTTTGCAGGTTGTTTTCATCTTGCGGCTCATTCCTCTGCACAACCGGCCAATCGTGTCAGAGGACGTCGTAATGAAAGGATCACGAACGCCTCGTGTTCATGCCGTGGAGCTTTCCAGCCGGTCTGCCAAAGCCGAGTGTGCACAGCCATTTATCACCCTAATGCACAGGGAGAGCCGAGCGGCCGATCGGGATGAGAAGTGAGCAAACAGACGAGTGCAGATGCGCAAATTCAATAATCGCACAGTGTTTCGGAGAGAGCGTCTCTTTCTCCTCGCCGGATTTCTGTCTCTTCTTGCCTTTTTTTTCCGTTTCTGTCACACCTTTTTATCCATCTCTCTTTTTCTGCTCTCCATCTTTTTCCTTCCCGTCCTCTGCCCCTCTCTCCTCGTCTCTGGTTTTAAATAGACCGAGGGAAGGCGGCAGACGTCTTTACATGTTTACTCTCGTGCTTCTCTCACACACGCCACGCGTCTTTGATCGTCTTGTAATGATCCTGACGAGGTGCAGCGACACGACTCGTCTCGTCTCATCGCAATAACCCGGAGTAAACGCACACACACACACAGACACACAAACCCGTCTCAGATCAGAGTGATAGTGGTGTCTGTGAAGAATATGCACACACACGGGGGAGGAGGGGTACTACTCAATTACTGTGTGTGTGTGTGTGTGTGTGTGTGTGTGTGTGTGTGTGTGTGGGCTTGCAGAAAATAACCAAGGCCCCAGTGAAAATGAAATATTCACAAAATATGGATGCATGCCAGAACACACACACACACACACACACACACTGGTCCATGAAATAGAGTGGTCGGGGTGAAGACATCAATTTTCAACACTTGAAATAAATCTAGGATAGAAAATGTTCCCTCCACATACTTCACAGAGTCTAATTCATTTTTTTGAATATTTTGTGTCGTTGCTTTTTGAACATTTTTTTCCAGAACAGAAGAACATAGATGCAGAACGTCGGAGCCGTGCAGCATAAGATGATAAATCTTTTTATCTTGAAAGTAATATTTCACTGAAGAAGCACCGGCTGCAAACTTATACTTACGACCAGAGCATATTTAAATGAAAAGAAACTACAGTAAAATCATTTTGCCTCTCTGGGTTTTACAATCTTCCACAATTAGCAACAAGTAATTAATGCAATTAACAGGTTTGCACATATCGCACAGACAACTTCACTCACGTTGATGAGTCCCAGTCGTCGCTGCTACCGAGCGCTGGTCACCTGCTTATTCATATTCCGTTCATATTGAGATATACGAGCCACAGACAGATTTCTGGAATGATTAGATGGATGAATGTTGTATGTAGCCTGGAAATCTGCAGACACATTTGCAAATCTACTCTCAGTTCATCAATCGATTCCTGGTGGTTTATGACATTTGAGATTAGAAGACAATTCAAAAGATCTTCTCACGTCAGCGGCAGCCATCGTGGTTGTTCACGATAATGCTCAGCAACGCCCCAATGCCCCCTGTCAATCATGTCCTAAGGATAATAATTATAAATATGTTATGTTCATGTGTGACATCATCAAACACCGACTCATGGAATTAACGCTCTCTCTCTCTCTCTGTCTCCCCACTCTGTCTCGTTGTCTCTCGCCCGCCCCTGCAGTGATGGTGCAGGACGGTCTGGGACCTACGCCCTGATCGACATGGTCCTCAACAAGATGGCTAAAGGTTTGTGGCCTTTTCTCTTTCTGTGCTCCTCCTCCCACGTGGAGAGGCGTTACCGTGGCAACATGATTTGTCCTCCTCCTCCCTGTCGAGGGTTTGAAAATACAAAGTTTAATGACGGCGTTAAAAATAATGATATCTAATTAGATAATCAAAGTGATGAGCGAGGAACGAATAATCACGAATCTTCCGACTAATACAAAACAACTGTTGCTGTCATTACTACAAACTGCACATCTGTATAATTACAGCTGCGTCATGCAAATAAAGCGAAACTCTTTAAAATCCAAAAAACGGAAACGTGACTTTTATAGTAAAATGGGAGAAATAAAAGATTTAAGAGGTGAAGGAAAAGAGAAAGTAAACTTCTTCCAGCGTTGAAAGTCCACAAGCTGTTTTTAAATCAGTAAATCTTTATTCAAAGTGTCATCGGGACTCAGCGCGACATGAGTGTACGGTAATTACTATAATTAAAGTATGATATAATAAACACAGGGAAGTAATTATGTAGGGGACTGAATATTTTATGGGGCACTGGCAGTTCATGCATAGTATTAAATTAAATGCTTCTCTCTGAGGTTCTGTCTGATTACATTCAATTATGTAGTAATATAAAAGTATGTAGATTGATTTTTTGGGAGGAACGAGTCATTTTTAGTTCCTCGGTTTGTAATGATCACATCTGTTTTAAAACGTGGCACTAATGTGCACTTACAGGAACAAGTTGTAAAAACTTAAAGCTCTTAAAAAGACTGCAGGCTTCTGTTTGATGATAAGATGGGAATAAAGGCTACGTCGATTTTTTAAAATATTGGTCCATGTCCTGTCTGCTAACATTAAGGAGGCGGGGTTTATAAACTTGATTGCAGCCTGCCACCAGGGGGCAAGACGCGTGATTGGTTGAGTTAATTCAGCGATTTATTTCAGCCAATCGATCCCCGCAAAAATCGCACAGAAAAGTGTTTCCCTACTTTAACATTTCAGGTGTTTTGAATTCGCTTATTACTCGTGTTCGCCTCTTCTTCTGAGCTTGGTGTCACTCGATTTATCTAGCCTCATCGGTGTTAGTCTTCTGCAGTACCGCCACCTAGCGGACTGGAGTGGAACAGCTTGTTGTAGCCGTCAGCTGCTGGTTTGAAGACGTCGAAATGGAAATTAAGATTAAAGTGTTTATCAGTAAAAAATAAAATAATTAAAAAATGGTAGACTTCTTTGTAGAGGATTTGATCACAGCTGTGTCCTTGTCCGAGATTTTGCACGTGTGTGTGTGTGTGTGTCTTTTTATTTCTTTGTAAGTTTGTGTGTGTGTGTGTGTGTGTGTGTGTGTGTGTGTGTGTGTGTGTGTGTGTGTGTGAAGTGTCCCATGGTGGTGGTGCTGCTGTAGCAGAACGAGCTCCTGGGTCTTTAATTCCAGATCAAAGGGGTCTGTCGGGCATCAGGGGCCTTTTCCCAGGCCGTCACACTGTGCTCAGGGGCCACGGGGCCTCCTCCTCAGCACCCAGGGGCCCGTGAGGAAGAGGAGGAGAGGGGCGGCTGAGGCTGGATCCCAAAATTTACTGAGACGAGAGTTTTTTTCTTTTTTACATCATCTCACCCGGCTCCGAAATGAGGCAAGCGTCTGCAGAAACAAAATGGAAACTGACACACGACAGAAACATGGGTAATGATGCACAGCAGGGGGGGACCGAGCGCAGACGTAAACAGCTGATGGAGGCAGGAAGGAACAAACATTTAGTTTGTCAACTAAAAGAGAAGAGCGAGGAAGAGTTTTAAGCTGTTTGATTTTCAGTGCAGCTGGAAACGCTGGTGTCATTAAGCAGCTCGGTCGTAGTCGAAGGGTTCGATGGTTTTATGTTAACCAGTGGGAAAACAGCATGGAACCAGACTGAGGTCAATATTTATTCTGGTTTGTTTGTAGAATCAAAGTGGATTTGATCTCTGACTTAATGCAACGGTGATCGTTTCTTACTGAAAGTGTAAAAGTGGGTGAAGCTGTGTTTACTATATCGATTTATCATATTGAATGTGTCCAGATCAGTGGGTCATGGACTCGAGTCCCATAAGTCTGAGTCAAACACCACACTTCACACGACGGGACTCGAAAGCATCTTCGTCTTTCAAACTCAAATATAAAAAAAATGTAGAAATTTGCCCCGAAGTTGAACGAAGCTCGTCCGGAGACATTTTACAACCGATTCAGAAAGTGATGATGACGACTTTTACAAACTGCAGATAAAGTTTTTCCTCCTCATCCACTGTTTCCAGACGAGCCTCATTTTGTGTCTTTTGTCAATTTATATAATGTCAGTTTTTAGCTCGGTGAGTAACTAGAATCATGAGATTTCTCCCCTCGGTCCAGAGAAGCTCGAGGGCCACAGGGCCACGTCCTCCATCCTGATCAAAGACTCCTTCCTCTTCCTCCTTCTCTTCTTCTCCTCCTTTTTTTCTTCGTCTCTGACACAGAATCACCCCCCCCCCTCCTCCTCTCTCTCTTCATTCCCACTCTTCTCACAACGAATGAATTGTAAATTCGTCCGAGGATCGTTGGCGGTGTCGAGGAGGTATTTCTGTGGTTCTCACGTTTTCTTGAGGTCTTTTTGTTTCACTTCTTCACTCCCCCAATTCCCCTCACAGCTTCACCTCCACCACCGCCCGCCACCTTTCTCTTCATCTTAAGAACTGAATGAAACCCATCGAGTGCCGGGGAGCTTTTCAGCATCCCTCTGTTTCTTTTTTCCCTCCCGAGTCCAGCTGCTGAGCTCGGCCCTCGGCTTTCGCGGGTCTTTCTCGACCTCCTCGAGAGCCCCGTCTTTCTTCTTTATCTCTCCTCTTTCTCCTCCTACACCCCCCACCCCCACAGTCCTCCTCCTCGACCTCCACCCTGAAGCAAGGGTCCATGCAAAGGAGGGAAGCTCAAAATGAGGCTGAGGTTTTTATGCCATTCCTCCTTTTTTCATGTATCTAGCATTTTTTTGCAAGGAAGTGTTTTTCTTTTCTTTTTTTTTAATGCCGTCCATTTTGAGGTTTATTAGAAGCGGCACAATAGCCCTCGGCTTGTTAAGCCCCCTCCCCTCTAAATAAAAAAAAAAAAGAAACGAAAGCAGTGAGTAGTGCGCTGCAGCGTTTCTGGCTTGAAGGGAATCTATTGTGTTTCTAAAAAAAAGCAAGAAAGCTCAAAAACCTGTGAAACATGAAGAGAAAATGGTGTAAATGAGCAGTTCTCCCACCGTTCAGTTCCCTCCTCACTCAGGCCCTGACAAGACGCGTTATTGTGTCACCACAAGAAGAAAGTAAAGAAAATTCTTGTGCTTTTTGTTTCCTCTGAGTTTGGAAAGAGGAGGAGGAGGAGTCGGGAGGGAAATGGGCAGAAAAACAAGGAATTAGATGTTTTTTCTTTTTTCGTTTTCTTTGTGCGTTTAATCGTTGCTCCCGCCTCCTTCTCCCGAATCTTTTCCCAGCAGGTTTTAAATGACTTCTTTTCCCCACAACCACGAGTTTCCATCGCCCGTGAAAAAAAAGGTTGATTTGAGCTCTGAAGGAGAATGAATTAGATAAAGATACTAAAAATAGAATATTAATATATATGGTTACGAAGAGAAATGTCTTAGCAACTTAAAATTAACAGAAAACACAAGTCACATTACAGTTTCACAGTTTTATGTCTTCACCCCCTTCATCTGTTTGTTTGTTCGTTACTTTATTTATGAGCAAGATTATGCAAACATTTGCAAACATTTCCTGGAAAGAGGTTTTGGTGTGGATCCAGATCAGGGGGCGGATCCAGGAGTTTGTTTCCCACTTCCTTTAACATCTTAGTGATTTCTCAGGGAATCATTTATGGATCTTCATAAAAAATATATGAGTGTGTGTAATTTAGTGCAGCTTGATTGATTGAAGGGACGGTTGTTACAGCGGAGGTTTACTAAAATAGATTATGATTATTGTTACTAAAAAGAACTTGATCTTGGTCAGAAACTCACAAACAGACGAGTGATGAGCTCTGCAGGGTCAAACTCGAGAGTTTCTTCTCTCACTTTATCTTTTTTCATCCTGACAACAAAACACCACCACCTAGCTGTTTGTAGTGTGTGTGTCTGTGTGTGTGTGTCTCTGTGTGTGTGTCTGTGTGTGTTTGCTTGTGCAAAGAGGATGAATGTAATCGGCTTTTGCTGTTCTAAAGGGAGTCTGTATAAAACACCAGATTGACAGATGTTAGCTGGATTATCTGGAACGGGTTTTGAGCGCTGGCCAACACCATCTTATATATGTGCTCTCTCTCTGTGTGTGTGTGTGTGTGTGTGTGTGTGTGTGTGTGTGTGTGTGTGTGTGTGTGTGTGTGTGTGTGTGTCCGACAGGTGCCAAGGAGATTGATATTGCAGCGACTCTGGAGCACCTGCGGGACCAGAGGCCAGGAATGGTTCAGACCAAGGTAACACACACCTGAGACAAAAACAAAAAAACAATTAATTTAACTGTAATATTATCATTTTTAAGTTTTTGCTGACGCATAACTCACCACAGAGTCAGGAGGCACTTTTACAAGATGAATATATTCTAAATGACTGCACATAAAGAACCGCCGTCGGTTCTTGTCACTTTCTTGAACTCCCTTCTCCTTCGTCTCCCTTTCTTCTTCTCACCACAGGATCAGTTTGAGTTTGCGCTGACGGCTGTGGCGGAGGAGGTGAACGCCATTCTGAAAGCTCTTCCGCAGTAGGAAGGAGCACCTCCTTCTGACGCCCCCCGTACTCCTCTTCTCCTCCCCCTGTCCTACCTGGAGGAGGGTCCCTGTTATTCCGTTTTGTGTCCTCCTCCGATTCTTTCCATCCCCTTGTTTCTTCTCATATTTGTCATCTCAGTCTCACCGCTCCTCCCCCTTTTCTCCTCCATTCGGCCCTTCGCTCCTGCAGCCAATCTCCATCTCTCGCCTTTCGTCCCATCTCCTCCCCTCCTGTTGTCTCCTCCTCTCCTTCCATCTTGGGTGAGGAGTCAGTCCTGTACATAGGTGTAGACCTTCCTTCTCCTGTAACGATCCACGCAGCCTGTTTTCCAAAGTGACGTTTCACAGCTTTTAAACACATTTTGATAGATTGGTAAAACAAAGATGTTCCTCTATGTTCTTCTAAGAGTATATTTATATAGTTTCTGATTATTAGATGAGCATTGACCTGACGGGCGTCAGTTGGGTAAAGCTAGGTCGGCAGTTAGCATCCGGAGCTACAATCTGAAACACAACATGTTGACGATTGGTTTCCTAAAATCAAAATGCATCAAGTCCAAATGGAATAAATCAATTGATGTGAATTTAAAATATATTTACCCGAATATTTGCCGAAGTGCTTTAGCGAACTGACGCCGCAGATTGGTCGTAGATTCGAGTGAGTGTACGATGTTGATCATCATTCGTGTTTTAGTGCCATGCTTTATTTTCTAAATCAGTTTTCATTCAATATGCTGCAGTGTCTCCCCCCCCCCATCGGCCCTGAGACAAAACACGAGTGGCTTTATTTTTTCGTAAAAATTAAGTGGTGAAACATTATAATGCATCCCATTTATTTTGAAAATAAAATACGATGCTCCGATTGGAAACGAGATGAAAACAGCATGGATATAATTATTTTTTGTTTTTTGACGTGTAATTCTTATCATCCGAGTAGTAGCAATATTGTGGTTTCTTCAACATGAGTCGTCACCGATATTGTGGCTTGTCAGTGAAGTAACACTAATGTCTGCCTTAATAAAAACACAATAGACAAACTGGTAAATGTGTTTAGCAACCGGGAAACGAGGCTTGTGCGTTAAAGCCTCATTTTTAAAATGGTCTGACTCCGGTGGATTAGAAGTTCACTGCACTTCAACAAATCACTTCAGCAGCAGTGATATTGTGTATTTTCAACCGTCTCTATGTGATCCTCTACCAACTGGAATGAGGCCGTTATAAAATTACGTGTTTCCGAACTTGTACTTTCACGATAAAAGGGGATAGTTCTGCCTCTATGTAGCATTAACGGATGACGTGTACGTACATTGTAGCTGAAACTGTATTGCATTGAAAACTAGTTTGCGGTTTTTCCCAAAATCATCTTGCAACAAACTGGAGCCTCTTTCTGCTTCTCACTCACAACCACCAGTTTGTATGTGGTTTCTTTAAGATTCACACAGCACAATTAAAATCCTCCGCATCAATACTCGGATAACTATTTATTGGACGCTGATGACGACGTGTGGAATGCGAGCATCAGCCTCGCCATGAGCCAAGATGGATGACGTGTCTCTGCTTCCCTCGCTGAACACAAGTGAAGCAAACTTGACAGAAACCATCTTTGAGAAGAAAAATATTTGATGCATACGTATATATTCACGGGGTTTGGCCGATGTCCCATCAGCAAACATGGAGGAGGCAGCGTTGAGAGGCGATCAAGGCGCTGTGTCTTCACTTCTGTGAAGCTGTCACGTCGTCCATCTTTACACGCTATCTCCAATAACTGTGTATAAAGACGGACGTCAGAGGAATAAGAGTAAAAGCAGATTAAGATATTTAGTTTTTGTACAGCAGGAGGAATGTGGAGACGCTTCATCCATCTTTATTTACAGCCCATGGTTCTGTTGAACGTTACACTGCTGCCACGCTTCTAAAAGATGACTTTGGGAAACCAGCTTTTATTTCACGCTTTTCATCGACTGTCGGTAAATGAACAGTTTTGAATATTTTAATCCGTGAAATTCAAGTTTTCTTCGTCCGATCTTATTCGAATCACCAACAATATGACTTAAACACAATACGCTACTAGTGCATGGCTGTTGAATCAGCAAACCAGTACGCCGTGTTTCCCCCGTGGCCTCGACGATGTTGACACAACTCTCCAAGCGAGCGTTTTTTTGTCCTTTAGACTGCGTTCTGCACAAGAAGCTCCAAGGACCTTAAAAAGTGCAAAAGCCAAGGATTATTATGGTCTGTAAAGTGTGCAGATCGTGGTTAAACTGAGCTGAAAGGTGTTGCAGGGTCGTCGTGATGCAACACTGCAGCAAGCTGGTGTCACGTTGTCGGAATCGACTCCATTTTCCGTTAGAAAATTGAAACACGCTGCGAGAAATGCTCCCCCATCAAAGCTCGTTTGATGTCGAAAGGAACATTTCTTTTTTTTCTGCCTGTTTAAAGAAACGGTCTCGTATGTTGTGAAAATGTGGAAATAAGGGAAACTGCATTGAGGGAAATGAGATGATCACATCCCGCTGGTCATTTTTATTCGTGTGAGTCAAAACTGAACTTGTTATAATGGGCTTTTTCCTTTTTTCTTGTTTTGCAGTGATGTCGTGTCATTAGCCCAATTTCCCCCTTCTGTTCCTTCTTTCTTTGACTCACTTCCATCAAGTATCAATAGATGGCTGCTCTGTTGCATTCACACTGTACATAAATCAAAAGGAAAAACAACAGAAGATATTTTTGTTCTCTTGGTGTAAACAGATTGTGAATAAAGTCTCATTGTCGATGCAGTATTGTAACGGAATCCCGACTTGTGAGTTTTGTCTCTTCACCTGACGGGACTCGTGTCCTTGGAACGTCCCCCGACCACGTTTCATGTTGAGCCGTTAGTCGTCGGTACGTTATCGATATGATCTCACCTCACCCACCGGTGGATGGGGACACACATAAAGTTATTGTCTCCATGATTGAATCACAACAGTTGTGTAGTCGAGATTGAATTAAAGGCGGATTTGGAAGACGGGGTGTGGTGCGAGCAAAAAGGCGCCTGAAGCAGTGGGGTTGAGAGTTGAGACACTTTCTCACCCTTTGTCCACAATTCGTTAATTTATTCAGCCTTTACGTACGATAAGAGAAACATCCCACGTACTTTCATTCATCCACTAGGGGGCAGCGCAGAGTCAAGAGTTTCTAACAACAAAAACGTAGACGGTAAAGAAGGTTGAGATAAAGTAGCTCTTAATTATTATTAAGTATTTATGATGGATTTATGCAGGAAAAGAGATGGATTCCATTTCCCCATGCGTCCTTTACGTTGGCGTGGTCTTTAAGCAATGCTTCCACTAGAGGGCAGCGCAAAGTATCTTCTAAAAAACCGCTGTTGAAATTACAAAACTATACTCTCGATAAAAACTATAAATTCACAGCGTCATGTTCGGCTCAAAGTCAAAGCTGATAGCGTCATATTTCAGCTTTTTACCAGAAAGTTTGTGCAGCTCTGAAGAAGATTGTAAATAGTCATTATTTTGTGTTATCATCATCATCATCATGTCATTTGCTGCTGCTGCTGCTGAGGCAGAACAATCACACACAGATACATGCATTTGCAAAAAAATTGTTTTTGAAGAGCGAGGGGATGAATGTTGATTTTCTCTTTGACACGCAGGCACATTTGAAATCGTACGTTTGGGATTGAAAAGAGGTTTTTGAGGTCACGAAGCTCATTCAGCAAATAAATGACAACGGGAACTTCAAGTACAAGTGAAGCAGGAGAAAAAACATAATTACACTTTCTCTTCCCCCGTGTCGACACGAGTGTTACGAGACTCCCAGCGGTCGACTTTATTTCACATCTAAACAAGATGCAGCTGTAACAGCCCCCCCACTCTACTGCCAGTTATTCTCCCGCCGGCTAATGAGGTTCACCGAAAGGCAGCGGTCGTGTCTGCACGCTTCAAAATCATCTGCAGTTATTTGTAAAACCACAGAATAGCTGTTCGCCGTCCGAGTCTTCGCCGACCTGCTAATGGGACGTCGTTATTCTTGCAGCGAGAAGAAATCAGAAGAGGCTTTTTTTTGCAATTCACCTACTGGGTGCAGATTTCTGAAATGAGGCGTCTGCAGTTTGAATATTCCGTCCGTACACGAGTCAGCGCCGAGCGTTTGTGTGCAGGCAGATATTCTGTGATTGTTGAGTGAGGCAATAAAAGAGACGCTGTGAAACATCATCTCTGACACACACACACACACACACACACACACACACACACACACACACACCTTTCCTTCCACATCAGTCAGTTTGATTTAACTGAGGGTTTATGGAGCTCACATAAAATAAAACTCGGCCATGAAAACACAGCTGTGTGGGAACAGGCTCCGGTCGTTGTGCCGTCGAGGTCGAGGGACTTTTTAAAGGTCACCTCAACGGGACTTCTGGAAAGTGTTCGGACCCAATTCTCTGGACGTTTACCGGAGTTTGTGTTTCACGTATGAGGAACGCAGCAGGAGAGTGTTCGGGTCTGAAATGTTTTATGGTTTTCGATGCATCTGTTTATGAGGATTTTCTAAAACGTCAAATGAAGAGAACTCCTCAAACCCCCTGAGCCTGAGCGGGTGTGACACTCAGGAGGTCGTGTCACTGGTGTGAAATCCTCAGGACGAAGGTGAACGAGGTTTAAATGGTCTCGGCCCAATTCCCAGTGATATTTACAACCCAAATGGGATCAGTGCAGCGTTCAGGTGCATCTGAACGGTTCTGTGTTCAGTGACTCTTTCAAAGGGGCTTGAAGGAAATTATTGAAATGAAAAAATAAATAAATTCTTTAATTTAAATCGCTCCCTCTGATCTTTTCTCATTACGGCCTCGTCCAATTGGATTACTAATGAAAGCCACGGCTGTGACTCGCAGACGCCACTGGGTCCCTGCTCCCCTGCCTGGTTCACCCGCGGTGAGAACACTTCTGGTATTTAGTTGATCATTTTCATCGGTGTGGGCACGTGCAGTGACCCCAATATCACCCGCCGTCACTCATCATTAGCACCGGCGTGGTGCATCGGCGAGCAACGCAGGCAATGGCGGCCCTCGCGGGGAATTTAACCATTTGCATAGAAAAATTGCTTTCCTCCACGCGACGAGAAAGTACTGTTTTGCATAATTAGAAATGATGTGCGTCTGCCGGGCCAGACTGACGTGTGCACGTGGGAGAGGGAGGAGGAGAATGGGAGATGATGGGAGTCGGTGGACATGACGGACGATCACAGCTGAAAGTACTGGAGATTAAAAGAAGGAGCGTAGATGCAGGTTTTTACAGTTTTTTGAATAAAATATAACAATAAATGACTATAACAGGCAGTGCACCACAGTGTGTGTGTGTGGGTGTGTACCTATGTGTGTGTCCTGTTTGAATATGCATGTGTTCCCTTTGAGTGTTATAGTGACAAATAGTTTTAAATAAAACCTTTAACTCTTAAAATGTTAAAATGTAAAGATATGAAACACCGTTGAAGACATTTCCAGAAAATCTCGTCCGGACAATTTCAGGACTTTGTGTTTCTCATGTGAAGAAGCAGCAGGAGATCGTCCGGGTCCGACTCGTTCACAACAGGAGCAGGTTTACGTGTTATCTATGTAGAAACCTTTAAAAACGACACAGTCTCAGTTAAAAGTCAATGCACTTGACCTACATGCTGAATTCTACACGAACAAGGCTCCAGTCTGATGAAAGGAACAGCGGGGCTGTGATTGGAAAAGACCGATTCACAGCCTCAACCTGTCTTTCACTCTCGAATCACATCTGCAGCTTCTTCTCAGGTTGTGAGAGTCGAGACGTTGGTCGAGCACCTCCGCTCATCGACCTGCAGCTCAGCTCCCAGTGTCGCCACGGAGCGGAACTTTCCCGTCGAGGCCATTTCGCAGCCAACTTCCTCCCCTATCTGTCTCGCTCCGGTGGCCTCGGCGGTGGGGGGGGGAGCAGAGGAGTGCTGAGCTGGGAGTGAAGAAGAGGAGGACTCAAAGTGATAACAGAGCCGGAGATAAGAAGGACACAGGAAACACACGCAACCAGCAGCATGTTCAGACGGATGTGTTCAAGAGCTATTTGAGCCCGTCACAGTTGGCCTGTCACAGATCTGGAACACACACACACACACACACACACACACACACACACACGACCCAGCACCTTGCACAAACTTCCTTCTCACAAGTGCACACTGTACTCGCCACTGTTGCAATCATGCACACACACTTGTTTCCTTCTTGTGTGTCTCTATGACTTTATCACACACACACACACACACACACACACACACACACACACACATGGCAGCAGGTAATTCCGACATCCAGACTTGAGTAATTTTCACAGATAAGAGCTGCAACAGAGCGAGAGAGAGAGAGAGAGAGACCAAACCAATCACTTCTCTCTCTGTAAGTGTCTGGCAGCCTTTTAGAGGACAGACACTTGTAGTCAGAAGTTTTTGATGTTGTCTATTTGTTAACAAATAAATAATCTATTATTGAGGTTGTGGTTGATGAGAATAATGTTTCAGACTAATTAAAGGATGATAACAAATCACCTTCTGTGCATCGTTAGCATTCCACGCTGCGCTAATGTCATTTCTTAATGTGAAGTCATTATCAATCAATCAATCAATCACATTTTATTTGTAAAGCCCATATTCACAAATCACACTTTGTCTCCCAGATCATAACAAGGTGGAACATCCTCTGTTCTTAACCCTCAACAAGAGGAAAACGACCAATTCTTAATTCACAACATGCCTCCAAGTGTCCGTAAGCCCCGACTTTCAAATTCAAACTCGAAACGTCGTCATTCACATCATATTTTTAACCTGAATCCGAAGTCCTGATTCCAAAGATCCAGAGCGGATGCTGTAAAATCATATCTGACTCGCGATCGGCCCAGATTGTATCGACAGGACTGTAACATTTACTCCTGATCTGGACCCAAATGCATACAGAAAAACAAAACCAATGCAGAATCTCGACAGGGACCTCGATGCCACAGCTTCAGAGGAAGCATCAACAGTTTCCTCGTCCGTGGAGGTTTCAACTCCTCAGGTCATCAGACACTGATCAGCTGTTTGACCACTGCATCAGCTGAAACGTGTCGCCACAGCCAGCTTTGCATTTTGCAGCGTTGTCCCCGTCAACGTTTTGAAAAGTGTAACCACACCTGAGACGGCTTTCGCCTCCACGTTGCATCATCTGATGTAACAGCTGTAAATCTGATCTCTCGGGGGGGTGGGGGGGTAAAGTGGAGGTGTTGTCACCTTCTATCCGGCTGATAGCAGAGACTTTGATCAGGCAGGGAGGCGGCTCTTTGATGCAGAACGAGTTCATCTCTTTCTTTTCTGTGCACGTGCAACATGGAGCTAATCACGCTCAGTTCACACGTCACATCCGAAGCGCCAGGGCGACGCTCTTGTCTTCGGTTTTACCAGATTACCATCGTCACGAGCAACCGATGGTGAGGACGTGAACGAGGAGACGTCCCTGTGCTGTGTCAGCATTCCTGTGATGCTCAGGTGAGAAGAAGGAACTTACAGGAGGATGAAGAAGTTGGACTTGTTCAGTTCACTGAGTGTGTTGAGGTGCCTTCAGGGGTTAAAGTAAAATGGAGCTAAACTGGAGGCGGTGAAGTCATGAAAAGTCATTGCACTATATGATGTCATTTTCAACCTTCATAGTGACGTCATGATGACATAATTCCTACAATACGATCACGGTATATACACTTGTAATCTGTTTCTATATTCTTACGATGAAGAAATAACTCAGTGTTGAACTACATGACGTAGTTTTCTGACTTCTTCATGACGTCACTTATCACGTGATGGGGAATCCTTTTACGATCAATAAAAGTTTCAGATTGTGTCTCTGTTATTTGCCGCGATATCTTAGAAGATGTGTTTTTCGAACCGTATTTTACTTGACCTTTGACCAATCAGCTTCGTCTGTAGATACACTCCTGAGAAATAAGTTAAATAAAAATCCATCCATGTGTTGTTGAGTTACTTTGTACGTCTACACACACACACACACACACACACACACACACACACAGGGCAGAAACCCATACGTAATAATAATGCTCCCACAGAAAATGGTGAAATAAAAACTCATTTCTCAGTTTCTGATTTTCCAGTTCAGGCTGCTATTTTCCAACTGAATGAACGCAGCGCCCCACTGTGGTCATGTGACTCACCCTGGGACCCCTGAGTCACCGTAGTGTTTTAATGGATAATGGACCAGATACTTTTCCAGGACACTTCATGTAACTTTAATAATTACAGCCCTGACCTTCCCTAACTTCTTCCTGGCACATTTAGTCCTCCGTCTTACACTGAGACGGATAAAACACAGGAGCCTCGACTGAAACGTTTTAAACCACCAGCTCCAAAAAAGTCCAGCGGGTCATTTCCACCGAGGTCAGAGGAAACGTGTCCCCCCCCCCCCACTCCCACATGTCCTCTGCTTGGTTTCCCTTCACTCTTGTGGTTTCAGGTTGATTTGGTTCCTGATGTTCAAATTCTTACCTGGAGTCTGACAGCCGAGTACGACTGTTATTCAGGACTGGAAGAAGGTTAAGATCAAATGTTTATTTTAATTTCAAGTTACTATTTTCCTCAAAAGAGACCAGAAAGAAAAGATAAGGTAAACTTAATTAAATGGTAGAGACGTGTTCTTTTTGTATTAATGCTGCAAAAACGATTATAAGTGGCTGAAATACCAAGATTTCACATTTCTACTATCACTACACATTTTCCTTTAATCTGTTATTCAGCTGAAATTCTTTAAATGGTTGTTTTATTCATTTTGTGCGTCCTTCTTCTTTTATGCCCCTGCAGAGGACGACTGTGGAGCCACTCGTCCACAGACAGACTTGGGGTTTTGCATGAAGTAGAAAAAGGAGCAGTTCCTTTCAGCCGCAGGAGGAAACTGTTGAACAGAGACTCAGAGATTCAGAGAAGATCCTGGGAATCCTGAAAAGCCGACAGGACGATGCAGGTGGCCTGGAGCGAGGGGGTCGGCGAGGTGACCCACGACTGGATTGAACCGCTGGGCAGCCTCCCCAGTGACGGAGGGACGACCCCTCCTGATGTCGTTCAGGAGGAATCGAGCGGAGAGGGCGACTGTTTCAATGTTTACTGTGAACGCTCGTCTCTGTTTACGCTGCCAGCGACTTTAATTTGCCAAACACCAAACTGCTGTTCATAAAGACGAGTTTAATTGCTGAGGGGCCGAGCAAATATTTAAATATCCACCTCCCCCTGTGATATCAATCCTGTCCGAATTGATCCTGAAATCATAGAGCTGGTTTGGCAACAGCGTCATTAATTATGGTCGTGCCATTAGAGCAAATCTAAATTAGTGACAGAATGATGGAGACAGATTCACTGAGACAGCTTTGGGAAAAATGATGGAGTGATAGAGAGACAGAGTGACGGAGGCTCCGGTCATCAGCATTTCAGATTCGCTCCTCCGTGAGGAAACCAGCCATCCATAATGCATCGCATGTCTCCTAGCAACAGCCGGGAGCCTAGCAACTGGATCTTAGCAACAGCAACAAACTGCCGCCTCCTCGTCCGCGGACCAATCGGGGAGCAGCCTGCCTGATTCGGCGCCGCCAATCAGGGGGAGTGGGGCCGGTTAAGTGATTGGAGCCAGTGTGTTTCGTTGCACAGCTGATTAGACACACGCACAAACACACACACACAGGAAACAGATGCATATACACACATAGACGCACAGTGAGTAAAAGTTAGAAACACACACACACACACACACACACTCATTCCTGGATCCTCTGTCGATGTTTAGTTTTTTCCTAATTGCTCAACATGTACTTACACCACGTTCATCATTATTTATTCTTTAGTTTTGTGTCCAGCCGGCCGCACAGTTAAAGTTTCAAGTTTCTTGCTCTTATTTTATATTATCTTTAAATATTTCACACTCTGCTTTTCACCCTTTTACCTCAGAAAAAGCAGCTGCATACTTCTGAATAACCTTTTCATCTTTCATAGTTTAAATGATGGAGTCGGCAGCTCCCCTATGGCCGTCTCACAGAAGCACTGCGTGGTTTTAAATGGCTTCCCTCCTATCTGTTCTCTCCCTGTTTTCCTGGAGGCTAAAGCTAATATCACCCCTCCACACTGAGGAGACTCCGTACACCCGCAGGGCAAAGACAGACAGGAGGAGAAAGAGCTCCATCTTTAACTTTAAATGAGCTGTAATGGCGTCTGCGGGGCCTTTTACCCCAGATCCAATATGGCCTTGCATCCAGCAGGCACACGGCAGCTTTTCAATTCGCGGGGCCAAAGGTGTGAGTTTTATCTGGAGATTCATTCCCTGGGCTTAAATAGAGGAATGAAAAGTGAGGCTTAAGTCACCTGCCTTTGTAAGAGCTTGACGCGGCTCATTCTCCATTCAGCACCAGGCAATCTTCGAATCCACAGACGAGGAAGAGGAGGAGGAAGAGTCAGTCGAGGTGGCTTCCCCCCCCATCGCCTGGATGAGCAGAGGTTGTGTGTGAAGTGATTACTTGAGTGAATCGTCTCTAGTTTCCTCTTGGATTGATTGCTGTCCGGCTGAGCATGAATACAAACACGAACAACAGTCAATAATTAGCAGTTCATGTTGATAATAATCTCTGTAACTGGGGGGTTAGGGTTCTGGATCGTTCTGCTGCTCTTCTGTGTCGTCCTGCGACCCACTGACACATCAAGCCGGAGGTATTTAAAACATAGAACGTGACCTGAGCCCGGTGAGGTTAGAGAAGCTGCTCGTAAAGTGCGTCGTAAAGAATCTGGAGCCCCTCGCCATTTACCTTCACCACCTTCACCGCGCCCTGCTCTGATTGGCTGAGGTTGGCGTCGGGGACTCGTCAGCGAGCTTCTCTAATTGCTTCTGACAGGAGTTCACACGTAATGATTGGAGCAATCAGGGGCGTCTGTCGTCGACTTGCAAAACCCGGCGGCTGTTTGTGGTTTAAAACATTTTTCTTTTCACCCGCTCAATAAATCAATTAATACTGTTTATCAGAGCAGACGCAGATATCGATATCAGGGAGTGAAACATTTCCGATGCTGATATATCGGATGATACGTTTGTTCGTTAGCAGGATTACGCAAAAAATACTGGAAGGATTGTGATGAAATCTGATGGAAGAAAGTGGGAGATCAACATCTTCTTCGATATCTAAAAGAATAATTTGATTTTCACATCATATAATCAATCAACTTTAAAACAGAAATATTAATCATTATCAACAAACTAGTCAATAATGAACATAATTATTTCTAGCAGCCGATTCAAGATTCATATACACAAGCTCCTATAGGCACGTCTAGACTTTATATAAAAAAATGTGTTGCAGCACTATATATGCTTGCCTCTGTGTGCGTGTGTGTGTGTGTGTGTGTGTGTGTGTGTGTGTGGGCAGATGCTATTAAAACGTGTGACAAGCAGAACAAGCGCCTCACTCCCAGATGAAGATCAGACGGCAGCGAGTCCCTCGACAGGTGATCTCCCACAGTGCATCAGTGTGGGGCGACCTGAAGGTGAGTGAATCACCCGTGGCACTTTAAATAAGTAATTAACGGGAACTCGCTGTTGACATGACACGCAATCATCCAGGATTACATTTTGGACTTTTGGAAATTTAATATTTAAACCTTTTCTCTCACCGAGGTGGTTTGAATCTGAATTGCAAATGTTCCCGGGTCACCGGCGGACGCCGCGGCGCTTCAAGGGACCGTGCGAAGCCGGGATGTGATTTTTGGAGGGAGGTGAAACAAATGACGGTGTACTGAAAGCCTGTCTGGAGCAGATGACGACCTGTGAAGGGAAACACATTCCTGAGAGAGAGCAGGGCCGAGTTCCTCCTCTCGTTCTCTGTAGAAAACAGGTTCCATTTGTTTCTGTGGCTCAGATTGGAGACGACAACATCTCTGACAAGCACCGATCCTGAAATGTGTTAAACAATCCAACACAAGGCAGAGTCTTTTCTTTTATTGGACACACTTCAGACCTGAAATGAAACGGTCTGGTCCGCAGAGGATTTCGTGATCGGCGCCACCGGCTCACCCCGCCCTTTACCGCTGTTACCTAGCAACAGAGCTGAAGTCGCACACGCCGAGAAAGTTTGAATGCCCCTTGGTTTTCAGACACGTTTACCGCTGTTTGGGGAAGTTTAAGCGTGGTGCTCTCGCATCGGACATCTTGATGCTTGTCATCTCGTTAGAAAACGGTGAATCCAGGGACAGGTGAACGCTGGAGCTACTGCTTCTCGGAGATGGACGGATGCGTTCCTAGGCCACGTTTGAAGGAGCCTTCGAAATCGCAATTTTATCTATTCCACCATCTGAGATCCGCAATTACAGAAAGAGATACGGCAACTTGAAAATACCTGAACCTGGACCTGGAAACAGAAATCCAACGACTTCGTATTCGAATTCGATCGGAAATATGAGAAGCTGAGTCTATAGAAACAACCAGTCGCCCCCTGCTGGTCATTACAGAGAAGGCAGGTTTCAGGCACTTTTGCATTGGCTTCACTTTGCGGCCCTGGAGTCTCGATCCATTGTTATTAACCGTCCAGAAACTCAACTCAGATATATCATAGATGTTCACACAGTCCACGTAGTTTCGTTTGGTTTGTCTGTCGACTCGTCTGTTTCACCCGACCCCCTGATGAACACTGAAAAAACACATCAGACCTGTTAGTGATAATCACCAAAACTTCGTCTTTCATTCCGCTCCCATTCGTCCTTTCCCTCTTTCTTCTCGTGAATTTACCTCCTCCCTCCAAACATCCCCCCACCCCTCCCATATTTTTCTCTCCTCCTCTCTTATCTCTTCTCGGCCGTCTTCCTTCTTTCCTTCACCGTCTCGCTCCGCCTTTCTCTCCCTTCTCCCATCTGCTCTGTCCTTAATTTCCCCTTTTCACTCCCGCTCTCTCCGCCGCCTTTATTCAGTTCACTTCCTATTCAGTTTCCTTTATTGGCCTGAATGTTGGATGAGCAGCTCTGTGAAATCACTTGAATAAAACCAATACAGAATCTCTGCCACGTAACAATAAGAGTCTCTGCATCCGTCTCTCTCTGCCTTTTGTCGCACCTCCACATATTTTGCCAGTTTCCTAACTCGTTCTCTTGTGCTCGTTCTCTCTCTCTCTCTCTCTCTCACACACACACACATATTTCACAACTTCTAACCAGAGATCCAGATTTAAAACCAAGGTGGATCAGTCTTTTTTACGCTTTTAAACTCTCTCCTCAACCCCAGGTCCTAAATCTACTCCAGGGTCTACTTTGAATTTTACCCCAATCCGGCCTCAGCCTTACCAAATATTCATTTTTGTTTTGTTTCACATGTTTTAGATTTCAGCACCTGGATCCTACAACAATATTAAAGTTGCTGTGACAAAGTCTTGGAGCTTCATGTTTCAACTCCTCTTTTTCTCTCCTCCTCCTCTTCCTCCTCTTCCTCGCTTCATCTCTTCACCTCCGCTGCGACAGAATCCATCACCAACTTACTCCTTCTCCCTCCTCCTCTAAATTTAAATCTCCCTGATTCTCTCTCCTCTTCTCTATCTCCTCCTTCCCCCTCTCTCCCTCTCCCCCTTTCTTCCCCCTTATTTAATTTGGTATCACATTAAGGCTTCGGAGGAGAAAGTTAATTACGTAGCATTTTGAATTATGAATTGTGATACTGTGTAGTAACATATTGCCTCATTTCTCACCGCAGACTGAAGATGAGATTTTTCACGGCTACTTTGCAGGTATCACAGACGCCATGTTTCGTGGGATCTTTCATACGAGTTCAATCTTTTTTATTAACTTGATATAATCTTTTTTTTTCAGCCCACATGACAGATGAAAGGCTTCGCCCTAAATACAATATTATATAAAAATTAATAACGTGTAGAAAATGACTATCTGAAAGTCCTGTCAGTATTCCTCACTTAGCATTAAGCTATAATGTGGCGGCGGTTATATGAGAAATAAGGCAAAGGTACAGCCCCTCTCTTTATTTTTACACGCCTGTTAAAGTTAAAATTACAATAACAATATAACACTGATGATGTAATTAACTGAAAGATTTGGTAACGTGCTGTTAATCAGACACGATACGGAAACAAACGTCTCATAAAACTAATAATTTGTTCGACACCACTGACTGTATAAGCCAAAAGAGAAGCCACATTATTTAGAGCGCCCCCTGGTGGCTGGGTACAGTAGATGTCATAAGCCCTGCCTGCTCCATGTTCACAAAAGGGACATGGACCAAAAAAGTTAAAATACACGTTAACTTTTCTTTCTACAGGTGATTTCCCTCATTTGAGTCAGTTCCCATCTAAGAACGTGTCTGATGTTTGTTCGTGTTCAGGATACGTTTGGTTTTAATCGTCTCTTTGATGATGTAACACGAGGTGAAACGTCATGATTGACAGCTGACGGGATATTGGTGGGACTTCGACGGGAGAAAGTTCTTTATATACAGTCGATGTGCTCTCTACACCAAATTAATATAACAGCAACTGTAGTATATATATATTAAAGGGGGGTCCATCTGATTCATTTGTTGTCATTTAGTTGAACCAATCATTTCTGTTCAGGATCCAATTGAATGTCGCTTGAACTAAGATAATAATTTAATGTTTAATGACAACATAGAGCACGTTGACGCTCAATTTGTAGATATTATAAAGACGTGCGTAACTTAAATATAAGTACGGATTTGTGGTGAGATCAGACTCCCACATTTACACTCTACTTACTGTTCCTGACCCCCCCCCCCGCCTCCCCTTCCCCTCGCTCGCCCCCGTCTCCAGTCATTTACATTTATATTGAATTAGAAGCCGTGGTGGAGAGCGAGTGGAGGCAGCCGAGACTGATCATAATGGGAGATTACGGGCCGACTGCACCACCATTATGTCGTGTAATTACAAAGAGAGAGAGAGAGAGAGAGAGAGAGAGAAGAGAGAGAGAGAGAGAGAGAGAGAGAGAGAGAGAGAGAGAGAGAGGAGGATGGATGGGGCCCCTGGAAGCCCAGATGTCAGGATCTATTTCATTTAGGGGAATAATGTCTCTCTGTTTTTCGAGGCCACCTTTTTTTTCCACCTGTAAATATTATGGAACGCTGGACCCGTTGTTATGGGTCAAGATTTATGGCATCAAGAAGAATGTGTGGGAATTCACCACTGCATCTTCATCCCGCCTCCATCTGCTGCTCTACAAATATATGTACACACACACACACAGACACACACATATAACTTTACCATTTGTCTCTGGCTTTTTATTTTCACGATTTTGTTCATTTATTTCGAAAATGTTCTATTTTTGAAAATAAAACTGTGACCACAGCAGGTCGTGTTTTAGGTGCTTAACAATGTGCCTGAGAACGAGATGGATATTTCTGGTGGAGAATGTGATTTAAGTTCCTTCCTCTAAAAGTGTTTAAAATGTTCCCCGTCTTATTTTAAACTTTGCTGCATCATTTAGAACCAGGTGGAGATGAGACGGGACAGGAAGTCTCTGCAGTAAAGGAGACATTCATGTCCTCTTGTCCGGGTCAAAGACAGTTGCTTGAAACTTAATTTATTTCTGGATTCGATGCTGAATCTAAATTCAATCAAATATGTATTTTTCTGCAGGTCATTTCAAATAAAGTAGACGGTAATAAAAAATCTTCCTCTGCTGCAATCTCCTCTTTCCATCTTTTGAATGACGGCTCATTACATTACATCCCGACCCCAAATCGCTTTCAACAGGAAATACATGACATTAAAGAGAGAGAATAGATTTTTCTCTTGTCTTGTTTGTGATTGTCCCACATCGCTCAGACTATTTGGTACAACAACTGGATCTGAGTGGATTTGTGTTCAAGCAGTGAATTATAAGGCTGTAATTTACCTTCACAAACAATTCTGTGTTTCTGTCACTTCTGGCTTTGATGAACGTATAATGTCAATATTAGCTGACTCACTGTGAAGGCAATTCATATTGTAGGAAAAGAATTATGTGTAACAGCGTACGAGAGCGAAACGCAGGTTAACGTCTTCGATTAGAAGCAGAGTGGAAAAAAGAACAAGTGGTAAAAGCTCACCTACTTTCCAGGAGCGTGAAGAAGGAGAAGAAGTCTGGAGAAAAACAGGCAAAACAAATAGTGGAAAGAGGAGCTTTGTTTTTCAGCCTGAGGTTTTCTCAGGGTCGTCCATTAGTAAAGAAACTGACGCTCAGCAGAGAACATACTTCCTCCAAGGCCCAACTGCAGGGCCGTGCACAGACATTTTTTTCGGGGGGCAGGTGCTCAGGTAGAAAAAAGGGGTGCCCCTCTTATCATTAGCTATAAAAATAAGGTTAGACCCGACCCCTTGTTCACGGGTGAGGGGGAAGGTGGTGCTTGAAGGAGCTGAACCACAAGGCAAAGCTTCAGATCTCCTGAGAGGAGGGATGAGGTAGAAGGGGGAATGGAAGAAGGGAAAGGATGGGTGGAGGAATCTGAGATAACTTAGACTTATAATTGATTCAGATCTTATTGTGATACACGTGTATGCTGTTTGTCTAATAAACATAAGAAGCTGCTGCTCAGATTAAAGTGCAGGACGAAGTCGGAGGTATTTCCCTCGATTAAAAAAAACCTGAATGTATTTGTCCTTTAATGGTTTTTATCGTGATATCATTAAAATACAATAAAGTCACCATGGGATTAGCTCTTAAATGAATGATTATGTGATGTTTCATTAACCCTCCTGTGGGTGGAGGTCAGAGGTCAGAGGTCAGAAGCAGCAGCCGTTCAATCTGTAGTTTTACGTGGTTGAACATCTTTTAATGATTTTTGGTTCCCTGCAGTTTAAGCTGTAATAAAAACACCCATTTAAACTTTGGGATCGATGAGGGGAATCACAACAGTCGTTAAGGCTCCGATATTTAAACCTGAGCTGTGAGGAGCCTCATTATCATTAACACGTAATACAATTCTCATTCTGGGAGACGCTGATAATCTTCGACCAGTAAATATTCCAGTGTCACTTTGGACTTGAGCCTTGACTGAGCCATTATCAGATTGGACGATGGCGCCACCTACTGTTTGGTTCATCATACTGGTATTTTCGTGGCCATTTATTGTGACAGATATTTAAAAATATAAAACATAAATATCCTGATAATAGGCTTATTTGGTTGTGAGCTGTGTTTGATTTTGTTGCAACGTACTTGTACTTGTATTAAACATATTCATGTGTGATATTAAACATACGACATATTCTTATGCAGCTTCTTTCGTATATATATTGTTGTGTAACGCAGACTACACACTTCTTTCTTTCTATATTTTAACTATAATTCTCTATGTTTGAATATATTTCAAACCCAAGTATTTCTTATTCTGGTAGAGTAGGTGTGACCATAGACTTAGTTCAATAAAACATGTTATTTTATAAAGAACGTAAATATGAGCACGATGAACTTTTCCACAAATTAAGACATAAAAGCAGAATAGTATCAGACGTGTTTTTATATGTACAAATACTTGAAACATTGACCCACTTTTACATTTTGTTACAAACTGTTGTAAACACTGTTATTTTGTTGACGTGTTCAGTTACACGCAGCATCTATTGACTTGTGTCCGTCCCGGGAGACGGATCCTCACGTGAGGTTCTCTTCCTGTTAATAAAGTTTGTCTTGGTAGTTTTTCCTCTTGTTGAGCGTTAAGAACAGAGGATGTTCCACCTTGTAAAGATCTGTGAGACTTATCGTGATTTGTGAATATCAGATCAAATTTGATCGGTTGATAACAAAGACAGATACATTTGAAAAACATGTATAGTTGCTGCAGTGACCACATCACAACACATGAATTAATAACACAGCTCTGATGAAATTGAGCCACAACACACATTCAAATTAAACCATATCAAACCACAAGAGGCGCTGTTGAGTTGAAGCTTTTATTTTGAAGTCTTCTCCGGCACACACACGCACACACACAGGAAGTAAACAGTGATGACGTGGATACCACTTCCTGTTTGCTTCCTGTTTTGCTTTTTGTTTCCAGTTTTTCTCAGTTTCCGTTAGTTGTGTGTTTGTTCTTTGATTCTCCGGTGAACCGCGGGAGTCCGGCCCCGGTCATGAGCGCCGTCATTCCCCGCATCGAGCAGCTCTCCGCCCGGGTGGTCCGGGTGTTGGGCTGCAACCCGGGACCGATGACTCTGCAGGGGACCAACACTTACCTGGTCGGCACCGGGCCAAGGTGACAGCAGGTTCACAGGAGCGGTGACATGACATATATATCTATAACTTTATATATAGATAAACATATATATCTATATCTTTATGTATAGATATATATGAGGGGAAAGGACCTCACAACAAACTCCACTCAGAACTTTATATATAGTTTTTTTCTTTCTTGCAGCTTTAACTATTGGCAGAAATTGAATATAAAATAATCCTAGTAATTTTTTCACGAGTTTGTAATAATCTAAAATTTGTTGTTTCTCTACCCTAGAATAGTAAATACTTTATATTTAAATACTTTATATTTACATCAGGAGAGGGTCCTGTCTACGGAGGCAGCCATGTTTTTTTTTTTACAGTAGCCCAGACTGGACAAACTAAACATCTTTTGAGTTTCTATGACAACTGGAGCTACAACAGGTTCTCTGTCATGTTTGTAAGGGGGGGGTTAAAGTAGGATTCGTGCATATGAACGTGGATGAATCAATTGGTAAGAACAGGACCTGGAAACGCTGTCTCGCCAATTTGCACTGAGGAAATCGAGGCAGAATTAAGAAAGACTAAAATTATAAATAGCAAACTGATCAAGAAAATTGAACAGAACAGAAATAGACAGACAGAAAGTAAAAAGAGAATAAAATAATACCATTTTGATTCCAGACGTGTGCTGATAGACACTGGAGAATGTGCCAGGCCTGAATACATCAGCAGTCTGAAACATGCTTTGACACAGTTCAACACCAGCATCCAGGAGATCATCATCACTCACTGGCATCACGACCACACGGGAGGCGTGGAGGACATCTGCAGGGACATCGCCGGTGAGGGCCGCAGCACATGTGGGGGCAGGTTAAATGACCCCCCCAGGGCCTTTTAACCACGTTTACAGATGGCTACTTTTCATCTCTGACCACCATTTCTCTGGTTTCCCTCCTGCAGGTTCTGACGTGCGAGTCAGCAAACTGCCTCGCACCGGGCAGGTCGGAGAGTCAGCTGGAGAGAAGAGCTACACGTACCTCAAGGATGGAGACCTCGTCCAGACAGAGGGGGCCACGCTCAAGTCAGTTCACTTTATATGTGTTGAATATATAGACGGCATTTCAATCTGGCAGCACTTCATAAGAAATAAAAACAAAAATGACCAAATGTATATACACACACACACACACACACCACACACACACACACACACACACACACACACACACACACACACACACACACACACACACACACACACTGTTACAGCCAGAATCGTATGGCAGTCAGTTATTTGAGCATGGAGCCATGTGTCATATCTGTATTTCCCAGAGTGCTGTTCACCCCGGGTCACAGCGATGACCACATGGCCCTGCTGCTGGAGGAGGAGCAGGCGCTCTTCTCTGGAGACTGCATCCTGGGCGAGGGCACGGCCGTGTTCGAGGACCTGTACGACTACATGAGATCTCTGAAGGTCCTGCTGGACTCTCGGGCCGACCTCATCTACCCCGGTGAGTGAGCACGTGCTGGTGCTCGTGTGGAACCCTGTCCTGTGTCGTGAGCGGCTTCCTGAGTGTGTTCACAAACACACACAGAGTCGTCACATCTGGGAGCTGCCTTTGTAACTTTTTTTTATAGTTATCGTTACATTTCTTTGTCGTAAAGGTTTGATAACAACATCTTAGGAATCATTGACAAAGACCTATACCAGCTCATATATCGGTATTGGACATTTTTTACTTTCTTATATTGGTATCGGCCTTCAAAGATCTGTATTGGTCAGGTTCTACTAATAAGAGTAGTGAGGGTCAAGCATTTTCATGGGAGGAGGTGTGTTGGGAGTAACTGCCTTGCTCAAGGGCACCTCAGTGGGCGAGGGGAGTTCTGCTCTTTCACATTGTCCACCCACATTTATCTTTCTGAACCTATCATCATCATTGAGGATGCTCATAATACATTTTAGGGCTTTAATAATAATAATAATAACAATGATGAGTTAAAAGTTGATAAGTTGATAAAGTTGATGAAATAGTTTTTAAAAAAGCCTAAATCCTCACATTTTAGAGGATGTAACCAGAGATTGTTTGGTATTTTTGTATTAGAAATGACTTTTAATAATGACGATTAATCAATCAGTAAAGTAGGTGTTGATTTTCCACTATTTTTTCTTTTTCTTCTCTTCTGATTTCTACCTTTTTACAATCAATCTTTATTGTTCCCTGTTGTTCAACGTCAGTCTGAGGCTTGTTCATTAAAAAGACAAAAACAGCTGCTGTTGTCTGCGCAGGTCACGGCCCCGTGGTTCAGGACGCCGGCTCGAAGATCAGACACTACATCAGCCACCGGCAGCAAAGAGAGCAGCAGATCCTGGCGGCCATTCAGGACGGAGCAGGAAAACCCTTCTCCTCCATGGAGCTCGTGAAGATCGTGTATAAGGTCAGGACAAAACCCTCTTCCCAGCCTGGACTGAAGGGCTGACTGAAGATAAGAACAGCTGTACAGAGCTTGGAGCGTTGTAAAAGATCAGCTCTGCAACTCTGGATATGTTTTGTGGCAATCACACCAGATGGGAATGTGTTCAGGTCTCAGTGGGAGCAGATGCAATAAGCAAGTTTCTTAAAGGAAACACAGTTTGACAAAGTTTCTTGAGAACTTAATAAAACATCTGTGATATACAACCATTAACCATGACCCCTCCTAATTCAGACCCTGGTTCCTGCTGTGGAAAGTTCCTGTAAATGTTCCTATAGTTCCTAGCGAACGTTCCTGCAGTGGAAACGCACCTTATGACACTAAAGCAAAAGGAAAAGATCTATGGAAGCGACCTGAAAGGACAAACCCCTGCCACCAATCACACAAGTCTCTCTTCTTTGTTTACGGAAGCGATAATAGCCATGCTCTGCTTTCTCTTGATTCACATTAAGAATGCTAATAACAGCTTCTCACTGCTTCTCCTCCAGGACACCCCTGAACACCTGCACCGAGCAGCTAATGTCAACTTGGTCCATCACTTAAAGAAGCTGGAGAAAGAAGGACAGATTTGCTTGGGTAAGTAACTCTCTTACCACGAAAAACTGAAGAATTCATTCTGCATCAGTTTAAGTTGACATTTTATTAGATTCAGTTTATACAGATGCTCAAGTTAAACTAAAGCAACTTTGACCGTGAACAGCAGCTTGATTAAAATGAGTTTCATGGTTCCGTGACGTGGAAGAGGGAGAATGTTTCCTCTTTCATTCCCACTCCTCTCCCCGAACGTCTGCCAGCTCCAACGGTCCAGCAAGTGCAGCTGAACTGTAGATCAGTTAAAAAGACTTAGAGGTTAATACAAAAAACTGTTTATCTCCAATATTCAGCAGGAAACTTTAAAAATATGGATGTATAATATGGATTTGTTACAGCGGCAGTCAGAGCTCCACTCAACTCATTGACAGACTGAATAAATCCCCATGTGTGGCTGCTCAGATTTGGGTTTTATGTGTGAATATGAAACTATGTCAATGTGCTGGAATGTAAATCAAAAGTTGCACTCACTCACTGCCAGCTACATTTTTAAATACCCTAATTATTGTTTTGTTCTTGTTTTGTTTTTTTTACAGTTGATGAGTCCTCAGAGAACATCAAATGGAAGAGTCACCTGTGATGTTCACCGAGACAATGAAGAAACGGTCGCAGGATCTCCGGAGAAGTGGGTTCGGACGTTTTTTCCTTTCGCACATGAGCGACGCAGCGGGAGCCTCTCTGCACAGACGCAGGCGGAGCAGCATGCAGTGGAATCCGTCTCAACCACCGTCGACTGTGACAGATGAAACGTGTTTTTCTATCCTGACCAACATTTCACCTGCTCTCGCCTTGATAATTAACCTCTCTGTGACCTGTGCTGCTCACATATATTTCCACTCACTCACTAGAGGGCAGTATCTGCTAAGTCATTTTACTGGGTGATAAGTTGGGAAGTACAATTTTAAGCTTTGTTGTTTTTGGTCCTGCAAAATTAACCAAGAAGTTGTAAAAGATGAAATTCTAATGTGAATTAAGTTTAATGTGAATGTGTGTTTAATTTAAAACAATGAATCATCATCATTGTGCTGCTGGTTATTGTTCTGACCACGAATGAGGATTATTGTGTATTTGTGATAATTAAGAGATCATTCTGAGGTAGATAGTGATATTTATCTGTATTCTGATAACTAATAATACAAATGACTAATATAAATAAATATATTTGTTGCGAACGTTTGACCTCAGGCCAGCCCCTCAGTGGGTCTGAGTTTTCATGTTGACTCACAGAATGGATGTGGTCTGTTTGGGGACTTTTCTACACAAAGTGCTAATTTCTTACTAACTTTACTGAAAGAAGCGTCTTCACTTTGAACTTTGTACACAACAGACCTGTGAACCAAGCCAGAGTTCCACAGTAACACGGTAATGTGCCGACAGAGACAAGTTCCATTAGTTATACACAGTGCACGTGTAAACCACTAAACTGTGGTTTGTGACAGTCGCTCCAGAAGAAGAAGATTTTTAAAATCAGAGTTTACTAAGTGCTTTGACAGCAAAGCAAGAGAGATGCAATGTGCCAAGGAGGCCAGACAACTACGCTTAGGTCGGAAACAAGGTGTTCAAGTTAAATTAATACATATAGAGATATGTCACATGAAGACTTGAACTCATAAAACAGTGATATGAGGGTAAAAATAAACAAACAAGTAAAAGAAAAGGTGAAGAGAAAACGATAAAAACACGACATCACATGAAAGCAAGGTCTATAAAAATGGGTTTTAACAAGTGATTCAAAAGAAGTCACAAAAAAAAGGTAAGAATATATTATGTTATAATATAAGAATAAGGAAGAGTAAGTGTTATAAGAGAATGTTTTGTTATTATAAGAATAAGAGTTCGTAATATAAGAGTATGTTATTATAAGAATAAGTTAAAGTATTATAAGAGTATGTTATTATAAGAACAAATAAGAGTATGTTATGATATTATAAGAATATAAGTAATAGTAATTATTATAAGAGTACATATACATAGTTGAAAGGTGTGTGTGTGTGTGGGGGGAGGGGGTGTGCAGTCAAACATAAGCAGCAGGACCGTGGAGTCTCTGGCTCAGTGGGGCCAGAGGAACCAGAGGAACATGGCGGCTCCGGCCCTGGACGCCTCCGACGCCGCTCCGTCCCGCTGATGACCCGAGTCACGCACCGGACAACACCGACACACGCTCCCCGCACAGCCCGCACATGGCTCCTCAACTCCCGGGTAAGTTTCCCGTCGGTCCCCTTCACTTCCAGTCATTGGAATATGACACATTTCTCCGTGTGCCGGGACTTTACGGCGCATTTAACCCCACCCCCCTCCTCCCCCAATGGCGCCGCGACTTCCCCGTGACGACATGTAAACGCTCGTGTTGACACGCACGGGTGAGCGAGGGAGGTTAACCCGGGATATAACGCGACTGTGTTTATCCAGCAGGTTGTTTCGCACTGTGTGTTTGACCCGCTCCAGTGACGCGTCGCGCCGCGGACTGACAGCCAGCGGCGCCGGGGCTTCGTCGGTAGCTACCCGGACACACACGCTCCTCTCGGCCGGTAACAGCCGCCGCCTGCCCCCCCCACCCCCCTTCTTTAATTCACAATGTTTTTACCATCACACTGGCACCGAGCTGTTTAACTTCCTGGTCAGGAAACACAGCTGCGGGTTTTATCTGCGTGAAGCTGCGGGGGCACCGCTTCCTGTCGTCAGGCGTGAAAACAAACTTCCAGGTAACACATTTAAATCCTCGGGGGATTTTTTTTTTTTTTTTTACACGTGTTTGTGTTGATTTGTAGTTTGAATTGAAGTTTGACATTTTCGAGTCTTAACTTCCTCAAGTGAGTCGAGCCTGGCCGGCCATTTCCTCTTTGGGGTTTTTCACAATAAAACATCGCTTTCAGCAGTTTAGTGAGCTGTTTAGCTGACTCAACTCGGAGACTGCGTGTGAAGACAGATCGCGTCACAACAACGTGACTAGTATGTCCTTATTTGAAGAAAGGCATCAACAGGTGGATCCTCCCCCCCGTCCAACCTACCTAAGTAAACGCCAAGCGACAAACCGATTTTTAAAAGACGCAATCGTCGAGACATGTGATGCTTAACGGTACACACGTTAAAAAAAACAAAAGGGGCATTGGCGTGTCCAACTTCAGCTCTGTTGCTGGGTAACAGCAATATGGGCGGGACCCGGCCCACGAAGGAGGCGGTCTACGTCGGCCGGGGAGGCGGCGTCATTCGAAGGATGCCCCGCCCTGAATTGAGACACAGCTAGTGCCTCCCAGTGGTGATACTTGGCTGTCCGATTACGAAGGGTCCCTCAAATGCAGTCCACAAATGTGTCCTTCCATCTCCGAGAAACAATGTCTCCAATGGGTGGAACCGTCCCGGCCCAACTAATCCCAGAATTCACCAAGCGCTAAGCGACAAACGGATTTTTAAAAGACGTAACGGCGCCTGCAAGGTGGGCGTGGACTTTAAAAATGGAGGACATGATGGCGCCCCAAAAGTAAAGCTAAGGTGTCTCGGGCGCATCTTCCCTGCTTTTATTTTGAAGCGCAAGTCGTCCAGTGTCCAGTCCGGTTCCTGTTCACTCTTGTTATCTTGGCAGGTTGTTTATCAGTCAACAGACAACAAGGTGAAGAGACGCACTTATCTCTGTAATATTTCATTTTTTAAGTAAAGTCGTAGTGATGCGTTATTAAAGAAACAACAGTGAAACTGATCCTGGACAAAAGTCAGAATTGTGTAAAAACTAGATAGAATTAATTCAATTGACAGAAATCCCAATGGGAAATAAAAGCAGGTTTAACATTAAAGGGTAAAAAATACAAGACTGACGTAATCAGCAGTTCTTGGGGGTGGCCCCTTCTCTTAACCTGGGGGCCCCAGGAAATTACCTACCCTGTTTCTACGCCCCTGTCCATTCCCCAAAATCATATTCAGAACTTTAGCGTATCAAACAGAATTCCTCCTCCCATTGCACATTGACCACTAGGTGCTATATTGCTGTATGTGTTTATCGGAATATAAATACAGCTCAGTTTAAAACCACATTATCCGGCAGTCAGGAAGCTATTTGCCAGTCGCAGGTACAATAATTTGTCTTTGTTTGCTGATGTGCTGGTATGTTACCGTAGCGAACCTGTAAGTTTGCCTACGTGACAGGTGCCATCGGACTCCTCTGGATATGTTATCTTTCGAGGGCTGGACCTTTTTTTTTTTTGGCCCTTTCGAGCTTATTTGCTCTCCGCTGCACCCCGAAGTGAACTTTGAGAAGGATTGCAACATGTGCAGCAGGTTGCCATGTTTCTGTGTGTATCCCCCATCTCAGTGAGCTGATTCCTGTAACGTTTGTTTTCTTAAATAGTTGAGAGGGTCCAGAGAAGTGAAACAAAAATGGCTCATGCTTGTTTCTATGTTCAAGGATCAACCTGGATCTGTTTCTATTTTGGTTTTGTTACTGCTTTATTATGATTTGGTCAACTCGGCTTTAATGTAGCGGGGTAGTAATTTGTCGACTTAAATAAATGTCAGTACGCCTCAATGCATTTCCAGTGCCAAAAGTACCTTAAAGTGCTGCAGCAAGAGTGCAGGAATGTACTTAAGACCAAGATCTTAACATGAGATTGGCAGCTTGCCCAGAGTGGGATCCTTAGTCGCTTGAATTCACTAAACCACGTGAGGGCTCAGATAAAGTCCTGACCAATGACAGCAGCAGGAGCAGCAGGAGAAGGAGGAAGGGCAGAGGCTTGACTGTGCACTTCTCTGCAGCAGGTTTTCCACCAGGTCTTATCCTCTGCAAGCAAATCCATGCTAAAGAAAAAGTGGTATTCTCATTTTAAACCAGGGCTGGGGAACCTTTTCTAAATTCACTCTTATAACATCCTCCGTGGGCTGTACTTAATTATTTAAGACAAAAATCCCTCTCACCTCTCTGATGCAGTTGCTGCAAGTGCCTATCTTTTACAATGCATCGGATGTCAGATGCCATTGATGATGATGAAGATGGTGATGATGATTTAGGGCTGTCACCTTTTCAAAAAAATCCAGTTTGAATGAATTATCAAACCTGCTCGATTAGTTTCTATAACAAGTTCTTCCTTGGCCCATACCTCACCGTTCTTCCAAAGTACTTAGTGAAAGTTCGAGTGAAAGTGAAAGAGCCATCATTCAACATCTATTTTCTTTTCTTGACAGTTGCCATGATGCTCGGACTAATGTGGTTTCACTTGACTCTCGGTATGCAGTCAAACAAGTACACCCTTACCAGGTGATATGAATGTGACCATGTACTGTAGTAATGAAGTTGGACAGCATTGTCCTTGTCGAGCGTTTGAGAGAAACGAAACAAACGCGCTGGAGATTTCTTAGTAGGCTCAGAAATTCTCCAGAAACATGTTTCAAGTATTCAGAGGAAGTGTCCACTCAGCACTCTTTCTAGATGCACACCGTTTGACATTTAGTTTCTACTAGGATGTTTTTTTATTACGTGTGAGTGTGTGAGAACGTTGCTCTACTCAACTGTGTTTGTTTATGTCTGTCTGGCTTCTCACTACCACCTTATCTCACACACACACAGACACAGACACACACAGACACACACAGCCACCTGGCTTTCTGTCACGCAGCAGAGACAGTCGTCTTCGAGGTCTGATCCTCCTGAGACCAAGTGCTCTAATTAACCAGCGCCACACACGCACACTCTCTCTCTGAAAACCTGCTGCAATTCCAAACCCCACACTTACTGTAATAATTCCCATTCTAGAAGGTCGATTGTAATGAAAGTATTGAGTATATATATGTATGTGTATATAATATATAACACTCTATGTACACGCACAATCTCTAGACTGCTCGTAGCATTTCCAATAGCATGCTCTGGTGTATACAGGTGACAAATTAAAGGAAAAACCTGAATAAATTGAGTGCAGACACAGATGTTTCCACATAGATGATCTGCACGGTACAATAAACTGCAACTAAACTACAACTAACGTCCCAGCATGCCCTGTGGCGGGTAGATAAAAATGCTGAGCAGGAGGAAATCACTGCTCATGCTCAGCTGGGAACTGTTTTAGGATCAGAGATTCATGGGAAATCTCAGAAATCTCACTCGATTGAGTTTCAGACTCTCTCTGCTTTTTCTGCGGACAACGTCCCAACAGGAAGGATTTTTTTAGTATTTGATTTCCATCTCTTATACGTATCAGTCTTAACGTGCTGCAAAAATAAACAAGCAAACACGTGCACAGTCAGCAGGACCTTCCTGTGAGCAAACCTTAATGAAAGCTGTGCAGGGTCGAAGCACCAGACCCGCGAGCCAAGTGTAGCAGGTTGCATAACAAGCGCTAATTTGGTTAGCTGGAGCTGAAGGTGGCTGTAATTCTCCTGCTCTGTGACAGCACAGCTGAGTTAGAGGGAGGAAAAGTCCATGGGCCTCCAGCCGGATAATACAAGCTAATAGCATAACAGGCTTTTGCAAAACAAACGTAGGCCGTGGCCTGAGCTATAACTGTGGTGTTCTTCACCGATTTCTTTTTTTTTTTTTTTGGAGGTGGGTGACGTTGTTGCTAGGAAAACAGCGAGGAGGTTAAACCAGTCCAAGAAGTACTGAGGTGGTTATTGAGGCCAAAATTCAAGATTGTGTTTAAATTTAATAGTGTGGTTAGACTACATGTTTAACACTTCCCCTGATTTCCACTTTTGCACATCCGAAACTGTAGAGAACTGTTTGATTTCACCATCAGCTATGACATTTGTTGCATCAGAAAATAAGGTCAGAATCAGGCTTTGAGGCTGACACAGCTTGGCTTGTTGTGTTTTTATTCGCCATCACACATCTGTGGCTGTAGGCCGCGTGCTGTGAGGAGTTTGAGGAGAAAGAGCGGTTGTAATAATAAAAGCGTGTATGACTAATTGTCGATAGAAAGATTTAGAGTCGAGCCTAGAGACTAAGAAATCAACGACCTGAGTATGAACATGATTCTTGTGGTTATTGTTAAATTATTATATGTGATATTGGGGAGTAAAAGATGTCTGATTCCAATATATTGGCTGAAGTATAAAAACATTTAAACGTCTCTTAAAGAAATGTAAGCGACGGCCAAAGTGAAGTTACGTTTTCCTCTCGTTCACCCTTCATGGGTCAGTCTGCTGTCAATCAAACCTCGACACTGACGTGACCACTCAGAGGAAGGACATCGTGGGCCGTCCCGTTGACAGGATCTTTGTTGAGAATTGTCGTCTCCCAGTAGTAAACACAACAACACAACTTTCAAGTGAGCAAACTGAGCCCAATCACAGCCTCAGAGCCTGACACCGTGTGCAGGGACATTTGTACTTGCATGTGTGCTTGTGCAATTCACAAAGCAGTTGGGTAGAGATTAGCTGTCCATCCCTCCTACACACACACACACACACACACACACACACACACACACACACACACACACACACACACTGTGACACACTGTGACGTGCACACATGCTGACACATGCACACATTTGCAGCTCTCAGCGGTGGCAGGTGCATGTTCAAGTGGTTGTATGGTTTTGAGTTGGCTGTGTCCAACTGGCTGGGAGGGTGTCTTTCTCACGCACACACACGCACGCACGAGAGGAAAGAGCAAGCAGATGTTTGGGCTTCTGTCCAAAAAACTTAGTTCTTCTTTTTAATACTTTTCTTTTGGTGTTGTCAGTAATCCTTACCACACACACATGTTTGTACAGCTATCAAAAGGACACTCATTGGCATAAGTCATTCCCTAGCACCTAACCCTAACCACCCAAACTTTGTACCTAACCCTAACCTAATTCTAGCCCTAAAACAAAGTGTGTCAGAAAGTGAGGACAGGCCAAAATGTCCTCACTTTCCCACAATGTCCTCAGTCTGTAGGTTGCAGGCTCAAAATGGTCCTCACAAAGATATCTGTACAAGAACACACACTTCCTGTTTTTACCCTAATATGCGTAGGTGTTTCTTTGGCATCCCGGTCTCCTAGAAATTACATTATGTACATAGAATGCGTTGATGCAGTTGCCACCGGATTATGTTAGCTTGTTAAGTATTTGGTAAATATTTTAAATATTTATTAAAAGACAATGTGTTTGTTTTTGATCAATCAAATGTTATTTCTATAGCTCATATTCACGAATCACAAATTGCCTCATAACAAAGTTAGAAATCCTCTGCTTTATTCATTTAACATAAACTGAACATAATCCATGTTACCATCACAAAGTAATTGGGGAGACCGATTCAGTCGTTATATGAACACAACCTTTCGATGACAGGTCTGGATCTAGTTCCCCGAAGTGTCCCAGCAGGTTTCCCTTTAAAACTTTCTTACTAAATTTAATGGAAAATTGCACCAATGTAGAAATAATCAGCTGCTGCGCTGACATGAACTGACACTGTCAAATTCTCAATGAATGCAACAAGCTTCAGTTTTAGCAAATTAAAAGCCAGAAGTAGAGATAGAGTCGAGGTCATTGAAACGTGTCTTACTGAAATAAGAAAAGGGGGGGAGAATGTGGTTCACTGGAAAACATGTGATATTTCCTGAAAAGATGAGTTTTCTCTAGGTTACATAAGTTAAAGTGGGACGGTGCTCAGCGAGCAGGTAGAGCCTTTCAGTGTTTTTGCTCAAGGGCACAGCAGCACGACATGTGATCTGCTGTTCTGACTTTTCCGAGGAGAAAATAAAAGTTAAACATCTTTTTAAATGCTTCTTAAAGTAGGTTTCCCTGTCAGCTCAGCTGTTCAAATAAAGTTTGTTTCGTAAAAATCGGATGTTTGTGAACCGTGGGGTGAGAACTCGATGAACCCGGACCAGCACCATACCGGCCCGGGTCAAACCTCACGGTGTGAAGGAGGCTTCAAAACACTCTGAATCTTCCCCTCAGGCAGGGTCAGTGTCTGGGAAAAGCAGCAGGTTCTCTTGTTATTGTGGGCAAGAGTGAGACGTTCAGCACAACCAGTGTGTTAGGTTTGAGGTGAAAGTCACACAAATTGTTTTACACTGTAAAAACTCAACGGCGCATTCATCAAACACACACACACACTCCCATACATCCGATCCTGGGTGTGTCCCCCGAGCTGTCCGTGATGACAGAGGGATTCCTGTGGCGCAGCGAGGGGACGCGTCTCTCACGCCATTGTGCCTCAGCTGTGGAAACTGAATATTATTCAATATGACCTGTGAATACATAAATCTATTCAGCGTGGACAGGAAATATAGTTGAGCAGTCCTGGGAAGTACAAAGACAACAAGCGGGGTTACATCACCAGGTTATCCCAGCGTTTGCTCTCGTAGTAAACATTTGTAACAGAGAGTCAAGCATTGCAAACTTGGAATGCAGAATTTGAAAGACGCGCTCATGTTAGATGATGATGTCAGATTGAAAATCCGATATTGAATTGCATCATGGGAAGTTTAGGATGGTGAAATAAGATTAGATGAACCTTTTATTGATCCAAAAATAGTGGAATTCTAATTTGACACAGTGGCTTAAACAAGCAGTAGCTAACGGGGAAATGTAGTAAGAAATAAAGAGTGCACACCTCCTTTTTAATAAGACCCTAAAGCCGCCTTATGAAAACAAAATTAAATCCACTAGATCCAGATTTTTATTTGGATCATCTCCAAATTTCGTTGAAATCCGCCATGCAGTTTTTGCGTAATCCTGCTAACTAACAAACAAACAGATGCCGACGAAAACAGAAATACAGATTACATATTCAAAATGTTTGTTCCCCTCATGGCCTTAAAATTGTTTAAATGTAACTCGACACGTTTCTTCCTCATTTTGTGACCGGGAGCCATGAATATGCTAATATGGCCCCGCCCTTTCTTCCATGTCTTTGCCCGCACAGCGATATCCACAGCTGAGCCCCACCCACAAGTTGACATGATTGGTTTCTTAGGTTTGTGACATCACAAACTCTGGTTGTTTGAATCTTTTATTTATTTTTTTTCAGACTGGCGTTTATTTACAGCAGCGTTAAAGTAGAAATACTCTGCCCGTGCAGATTACACGTGAATAAGCAGTAATGATTATTTCACTCGCATGTTTTTAATCAAAACTCAAAACGGAAACTTGTTAATATGTTTAGAAGCTTGATTTCTTCACCTCACATTTCAATCATTGTTCTTCTTTTGTGTGTTTTGCAGACGGTGCAGATTGATGTCAAAATGTAACACTTTGTGGATATTTACCCAGGATGCTTTGCATATGAGGTAAGTGAGCTCATTCAATTATGCAAAATCATTTTCTTGTTGTTCTGGTCTTCGTTTACCTTCTTTCCTTTACACCTAAAATATAGTGAATGACTAAATGCCGGTGTTCTGCATCGGGTCACTTAATTTACAGAGTTAATTTGGTAACTTCTAAATCAGCAATGAGGATTATTAAAAATATGTTTATGATGATATAAAATTGAATGCACACATCGTCAGTCTGTAAAACCAGAGTGATGCAGTCGCTCTAAAGGAAAAAATCAATCAGAATTAGAAAATGATGAGTCAGGTTATGAGAACTGTCGAAGCAGAAGGTTCCAGGTTCAAAACAAAGGTTGAGGAATACTTTATACACTGAAGCATCAAACCTAGTTCACTGCAACAGGGACGTCCTGACATTACAACATGGGAAGTGAAAGCAGAGAAAGGTGTGTGACTGTGTACGTGAGTGTGTGTGTGTGTGTGGCCTGTAAAACACATCTGCTTCCACCAGCACTTAGAGCTTTTGTCATTTTTAAAATGACCTCTCTCTCTCTCTCTCTCTCTCTCTCTCTCTCTCTCTCTCTCTCTCTCTCTCTCGCTCGCTCGCTCGCTCTCCGTTGTGTTCACTGCCATCTCACTTCGAGTGAGGCTTATTATCAAAGCAGCGACGAGGCTTATTATGTAAAAACTGAATGCACAGTAACAGTCTTTGTCTTTCTCTGTCCCTTGTTGGCTTTACTGATTCTGACGGGCATCCATTTGCTTTTATTTTGAAAGTTTGCGGACAAGGGGAAAGCTCTGAAACTGTGGTTTCTTATGAAAGTGCATAAATATTTTTTTTGGTATTCTTATAAATGTAGCATTGTGAAAAAAGACGAAGTAAATGAGGATTCAAACTGCTCCTGCTAACGTGGTAGCGTGCTTGTCGTCACTCATAGATTTAAAGATGGACGACGCCTCTACTTACTCCAACTGTCCAGAAATGAATCCAAAATATCCAGGATACGAACTCCGCCCTCTTGCATGAGTCAGAGCCAGAGTCTGAGCGCCAGAGAATGGGGGTGGGGGGGTGGAGCCTCAGTAGTGAGGTCCCGACCGATACATGCGCTTGACCAATCGTGACTCAGTGTCAGCTGTCAATCGTGAGATTTCGTCCCATTTTCATATCATGAGAATGAAAGTGTAGAAGTTCACCATCACCGGCTTTGGCAGGTTAAAACTAAAACACTTTACATCAAACATCAGTGGGATTAGAAAGACCTAAAATAATCATCTTTGAGAAAATGTTATTTGACGTGTACTCTGACTTTTTTCGTTCGGTCCATGTCCCCTATGCTAACATGGAGGACTGCTCAATTCAGTTTTTTACTTTCAAACAAATACAGTACAATCATCGCTATCTGTGTAAAGATGTCACTGAATAATAATCAGCTCTGCCACAACGTGTAATGTCAGTTGAAAATACAAGATCAACAGGTCATGTAAATCATTGTGGCTGTAGCTGTGAGACATGGAGGGTTTTTTCTCTGCCCATCGGCTAACAAGAGGGAGGAGTGTGTGTGTGTGTGTGTGTGTGCGTTTGTGTGTGTGTGTGTGTGTGCGTTTGTGTTGTGGGAGGAGACATGGTGGAGTGTGTGTGTGTGAGTGTACATGATGGGGAGGGACAGGGAGAGAGAGAGGGAGGGAGAGAGAGGATTTGTGGCATGTAGTTTGTCAGCTGTCATTAGGCACAGATGACACGCACACACACACACACACACACACACACACACACACACACACACACACACACACACACACACACACACACACACACACTGAGCTATCCGGCAGAGGAAAGAGGGGAAATACAGAACGAGTGTGTATCTATGGCGTGTGTGTGTGTGTGTGTGTTGTGAATCAGTTGTGTTGACTGTGTACATGGAGTGAAGACCAGTGTGTCCGCCCGGCCGGCATGGGAGGACTGGCCGGCTCTGGACTTGTTATGGACTGGTTTAACCAAAGCAGAGGTAAGTGCCTGTCGGACTCCCGTCTCTTCTCGTCTCTGCTGAGTAACAGATGTAAAAGGCTCGATCCGTCAGGTGGAGACACTTTGTCCACATTCATGTTTTTAAATGTTTTGAATGTCCCAGAGCAGCTGCTGAATTAAATCATATCTCTCAACTAAAACAAAATTCAGCAGTTCTGTTTTAATCTCGTTTCTTCAAACCTTAACGGACAGTAGTTGTTAGTTATTGTGTTGATTTATCTGTTAATCGGCGCGAAATGCCCACTTAGGTGTTAGAATTAATCAGGATTGTGATAATTACTTTTGTTTTATTTGTAAATCACTCATTTTTCTGCTTTGTAGCTCAGTATACTGTTGGAATGAACAAACATATTATTGAGTATATGTGGTTATAATGGCAGTGTTCTAATTCTGTCTGTTTATGAACAAACTGTGATGGGTTTGATGCTCACATTGTGTGTGTGACTGTCTTAGTCAGAGGTGGACTTTGAGCTGCCATGTATTATTGTGGTTTTGACACTGTGTGTGTGTGTGTGTGTGTGTGTGCGTGCGTGCGCTTGTGTTTGGGGGAGTGGTTGTGAATGACGGACTCACACACACACACACACACACTCACTCACACAGAATGCACAGTCAGCAGGCCAGTAGCTGCTCTGTCACCTGAGGTCTAACCAGACAACTGTTAACTCACTTTGCTCTGCCTCAACAACAACTGTTGTAAACTCTCGTCCAGAGAGAATCTACTGTACACACTGTCCACACTTCCTGGGAAACCCTGAGCAAACCAGCAAGAATTTCACAGTTCAGTCAGTAGATGAGCTTCATAACACACTAACAAGTTCACCGTTTAGAAATTTTCCAGTTCCAGTGTGTCACGTGTTGTTCTTTTGTTTTTGCCTACACAAGATGCTAACGTCTCCAGAAGTTAAAGTTTCATTTTTCCATCTTAAAAAAAACCCAGAGTTTCTATTCCCACAAAGAGAGACACACACACATGTTGTGTCACATGTCTTACCTCTTTTGAGGATTTGTGCACAATGTGCCCTCATAGTATTGTTTTTGTGTCGTCGCCCAGCTGTGACTGTATGTTAATTTTCACACCAATACTGGCCACCACTGCAGATAAGTCATTCAGTGAGCTGAAGGTGGAGTTTGACCTCTCTGCCACCAAAACGATGACAAACTCCTGCAGTGTGTCAAAGTGTTTTTGCTTTCATTTCACGTCACGTTAGTTTTCTCAAGCTGTGGATCAGGATCTTGCAGCAGTTGGGTCATTATATCATATCGGACATTAGACGTGTAGATATCCAACTTTTCCGGGTAATAACCACCTGAAACTCAAGGGACAAACCTTTCTTGAAAAAAATTGCTAAAAATACACAATTTGTCATAGACAGAATCTGTAGAAAAGGAAATATTTTTCAGGTTGAATTAATCATGTGCAGCATTAGGCTTCTTCCAGGAAATATAACAACAAATTGTTATTTGTCCTCAAAATCCCTTTATTCTACTCTTAAATGTTATATTCTTTGACAATCTTTCCAAAATAACAAATACAAGTTTCGATTTGGTTTATTGTGAGTGATTTATGGCACTTTGTGTGTCTCATGCTGCACAAATGGCATTTTGAGTTACTTGCCACGGTTGTACTTGGGCTTCAGAGAGTTAAATGTGTTTCTTCATAGAAGACAACTTTGCATCTTGCTTAGCGTTAGCGTGGCTTCGGGTTTTCAGTCAACATTTACCTGCAAATGAACTTGTGCTAATTTCAGCAGCTTGACGAGAGGACGTAGAAATCGCGCTCAGGAGTTTGTGTCCACATTTGTCCACTGTTGAAAGTAAGGAGACGAGAGAGGGCGAGTGTCACTGACGAAAAACAAAGCCTCTCTCTCTCTCTCTCTCTCTCTCTCTCTCTCTCTCTCTCTCTCTCTCTCTCTCTCTCTCTCTCTCTCTCTCTCTCTCTCTCTCTCTCTCTCTCTCTCCTCTCTCGCCTCTCTCTGTCTGTACAAGCTTCCCTCTGACGTCCTGACTGTGTTTTTCCATGCGTGCTCAAGGGTCCAGAGGTTTAACCACTGGACAGATTTGGGGCACTGCACTATAGAGTGTGTGTTTGTGTGTGTCTGTGTGTGGTTCAGTAGTTTTTGTAGTATGCCGTCAGGATACGAGGTACTTTTGTGTTAGCTGTCGAGTTCCTGGGACCCATTCCATCATTTACACAGTTCTCATTCATATTGATTAGTTTTTTTATTTGTTTACAATTTTGCCTCAAGACAACGGACACATCTTGGTTAAGTGAGAGAGAATCATCACTGGGACTCCATGTGTAAACCGGTGCATACAGGAAATATCAGTCGGAGGAGGATTGCTGTGTGTGTCTTTGTTTGTGTGTGTGGGTGTGCACATGCGCACATCTATGCATACTCACAATTGAATTAGCATCTGGGCAGGCATGTACAGTGTTATTGATTCCGGTCTATAATCGATCAGGCTCTCACATTACCAAAAGCTGCACATGCAGAGTAATGAGCAGCCTGCAAACAAACCGTCTGTAACCAGTTTAAAGGAATAAAAAAAACGTGTCTCCTCCGATTCTCTGATGTTTAACCGTCGCTCCGACGTTTCTGCTGCTGTTGATGCAGTTTGAGTTTGTGATAACTCTCCCTCTTCTTCTCCCGTTTAATTTCCCAAAGGAGTTATATGGACGACTGTCTGTGGCTGATTTAGTTATTGCTCTGTAGAGAAGAGGTTTGTAATTAGAATCATCCGGATCTGAATTGTTTCTGTAGTAGCGACGGTCACCTGCGTGTCCCTCACTTAGCTGTGGCTCCAGCTAAGTTAAGCTAAGTTTACGATGTTGATGATGAGATTAAAAACAAACAGGGGACAGAAAGTAGACATTTTTTAAAAGGGATCACACTCAGGTGAGACAAAATCAAATGTTTGACCTCTGATGTCACGCAAACACCAATTAGTCTGCGTTTGTTGAGACAGGGGAGGACGGCACTGGTTGAAGTGGGTCAGTCGACGTGTGCAGCTTGAATTTAGAGGGGACTCGCTTCTCCACACACAGAAAGGTGTTTGCTTTCCATTCCAGCACACCAGTGTAAGGAGCCTTCGGAAACTTTGACGACAATTCAATAAAATGGGGCCGGGCTGCCAGGTGGACGGAGAGGGCAGCTGTTGAGTCGTCGTAGTCGCCAAATATATGTCCATTATACATTTTTGGGGAATTTTGGAAAAGACAATTGATTATAACAGCAACAAAAACAAGTTGTCAGGACGATCCAGCTCTCAAATATAAATAAAAACAAAAGTGTTTCACAAAAAAGAAAGAGATCTTAGACACTGGAAGTTGTCAGTCACAGCCTAATTTAAGTTACCTACTGGTTTTACCAAACCTCCTCAGAAATGATTCACTTTATTTCAAACTGTGCATTTTTTTGTACATTTTTTTGTATTGCTCTCTTGCAGAAATTGTAGTTTTGTCATTAAATAGTGTTTATTTTCACCAAGATTTAATCATCCATATCCATAAACTAAACAGAGCAGATTCTAAATCAGTGTAATGTTTTCATATCAGAGTTAAACACAACAGTTTGGAACAAGGTGTTTGAAATGAATACGCAGGTTTGAATCCTCCTGCCGTGGCCACAGGTCAGATGGGACTCGGCCCTTTGCGGCGTACCCTCCCCCCCCATTCTCCCCCATTTCACTCTTGCATTGTCTGGTCAATTTAGAGGAAATGCTCCTTGAAAATATCCCAAAACAAAGAATTAGGTGTTTAGCTGTACAGTACCACAAAGTTGGAGGAAGCTTCTCGTTGGCGGAGTGACGGGGGAGTAAACATCGACTTCCTAACCAAACCTGAAGTTGTTTCTTGTTATATTGCGTTAGTTAAGTTGAAAGTTTGACAGGAAGGCGAACCCGGTTCTGCAGTTAAAGTTACGTTCTGATATATTTGTTCTGAGCCTGAGCCAAGTTGTAGTTACCTCGATGTTGTCTAAATCCAGCTAGATCAACAAAATGCTTGTTGTCCCTGGCAACAGGCGGTAAGCCACCGACCATAAAGCCACCAGCTCAGAGGAGCATCACCGTGGCACCGCACAGCAGAGATGTGCACAAAGAGATTGGGCGTATTGACGTGGACACGCACACACACTGTCATATGTTGCTGGCCCTTCAGTGTCGGAGAAGCCAGTGTTCTTAATCCAGGTATTAAATCTACTTTATGTCTGTGTGTGATGGGGGGGTTTGTGGGCTCAGACTCCGGCCTTGGACAGAAGCTCAGGAGCCAAAGGGAGGAGGGTCCCACCTCTCGGGCACCGCTGTCGTGTTCACATCAGCAGCACCACACACACACACACACACACACACACACACACACACACACACACACACACACACACACACTGTGTTTCCAGTGTTCCTCAAAAAAATAAAGACAACCAAAGCCCGATAACACCTGCTCATTTAGATTAGAAGAGAGTTGGAAAAAATGATACACAACCCAATTAAACCTTTATTTGAGGACTCAAAGATGTTCACACCTGAATGGATAGCGTCAAATATGTGTATTTTATTAAATTTAAATGTATTAAAATCCTGCATGTGGTCTCTATTATGGAGTGGAAACAATAAATGAGACTTAATTAATGTACTCTTGGGATAAAAACTCAAATTAAATAAATAACCACCCAGTAGATGTGCTGTTTTTTTAGATATGACAACAGAGGTTTTTCCACTATCCCTGCAAAACACATTAGCTTTAATTTTCATTATGTAACACTGCATTGTGTGTGTGCGTGCGCTTGTGTGTGTGTGCGTGCGCTTGTGTGTATGCTCAAAACCTCAATTGTTATGGAAGGTCTGACGATGACTCGTTCCTTTAACAACAACCCTGTGTTTTACTTCCATGACAACTATCACTCTGCTATAGGTCTTGCACTTGTTTCATCTTCTCAGCCGTTTATTCTGATCATCGCCTTGTACAGTATTTTGCGTAATTGCCCGGACCCCATTTGCAATCCTGCCTTCTCTTTGTGTGGCGTTTTATTTTTCATAATTACTGCTGAATAGGTTGAGGAGCTTTGTTTATCTCCCCCCTCACATCTGACCTCCAGCTGGCTGTAATGTGACACCTACCTGCTCCCTGTCACATGTCACATACCAGGAAGTGGACACTGCAGGGATATTCCTTGAAAGCTGAACAGACCAGAACGATGGTTTATACTTAAATAAATGACAACACACCAGAACACAGGCAACAGGGGTTAAAACCTGTCTATGATTATGCTACTTTTAAAAAAGACTGCAATCTACATGATATGATCATATTCTTTATTACGATCGAGGGATCACTGATGTGCACGAGACAATAATGAATAACAGCTCCATCGGGAAAATGCTCTGTGCAGTCAGTAAAAGAGAGTTGAAAACGCAGCACCTGTCAAAGCCTCACCCTGTCGCCGCTGGTTTTTCAGAAACCCAAAACAAAGAAACGGAGCAGCGGTGGTTTCCATTGACGACAGAGTCCACTTAAGCAGGCTGTGGTCAGCCCTCAGCTTTAATTCCTTAATGGCTGGTTTGACCCTCTGGCCTCGTCTCTTCTCTCCAGCTCAAATTGTTTTTACATGGCTTCACTTTGTGAAGCTCTTGGCTCCTGATTGCATTAGTATTGGGCTGAACAGGCTAAAGGCTTTTGTCGCAGGCTACATTAGTGTTAATTCAGTGTGTGTGTGTGTGTGCGTGTGCGTGTGCGTGCGCGTGCGTGCGAGGCCATATGTGTGTCTTCATTTGTGTTTTCGTTTGTGGGCCCATGTGTAACTACCTGAGACATTGATTGAAGTATATAAACCATAATAATCTGCTGTTCACCCAAAGCTGTGACTACACCTTCAGGTCCCACGTGTCTGATGTCGTTTTCAGGGATTCTCAACTTTTACAGACTTCGGTTTTGGGGAGATTTTCTAATTTTACTTTGCTTAATACAAACTAATACATTTTAACGTGCAGTTTAAAAGTATATGCAATGTTGACTTCAGCCTGTCGCCTAATTGTACTACATGATAACTAGATGGGGACATGGAGGGGGGGGTGATTGAGGCGTTTTGGCTTCATCTTTAGGAAGCTGTCTATTTTTGATTCAGTGTCTATTTGAGTCAGTTTATTAATGTGAAGCTTTATGACCTGATAATAATAAGATTGTACTCTGTTGGGTGCTTGGGGTGTGTGTTTGTTGATGTAGCCTTGAAATCAAGTGAGTAGAAGAGGATTGGTTGTGTGGTTGTCATGGTTGTGTGTCCACGGTCGTTTAACCTCTCAGTTGGTGTGTTTGATGCCCCAGGACTTCATCCACCTTCCGCCGCTACCACCCCACTACCACTCAACTCTGAACCAAGCTGGTGGACCGACGGACGGACATCAGCGTCCCCAGAACCACGCTGCTAGCACGGCTCAAATTGGGTCACAGCAGGAAGTGTTGATAACTGACTGACTGGTGATGATAACAGCTGATTAACAAGGTCTCTCCTTGTATCATGGGAACTCTCAGCACAACCAGATCCAGAGACTCCACTCCACCTTATGGCCCTTTTCTCTTATCCTTTTATTCTTATTTTTGAGCATTAGATGCCAATGTCCCTCCTTCTGTCACTCCCACCCTCGGCCACTTATCACAACATTCACACTTAAACTGATTTGACGTCAGTGTGAGAAAATGTTTTCCCGAGCTCTCTGCCAATTTACCTTTCATACATCTTTTACATTTTCCTTCATCTATCGTCCTTTTTCTCTTTGTGCTTCTCACCATCTCTTCTTCTCTCTCCCTGTTGTTCTCTCTCTCTCTCTCTCTCTCTCTCTCTCTCTCTCTCTCTCTCCCTCTCCCTTATCCTGGTTTCCTGCCTTCATCTGCTCAGTATCAGCCCCACAGACTGTCTGTTATGTAATGGTCAGGTGACGTGCTGGCCCGTTGAAGAGGCCTTAAAGGCCTGCCGCCCTGACAGACACGGCTTCTAACTGCCACTCTGCCTCACCGGTGATAGAACCGTTTGTCGTCTCCGGAAACCACAGCATGCTTTTAGTGAATCTGTCACTTCCATCTTCACATTGGCAGTGTTGACTTCCTTGATTTGGATCTTGTTGGACCGCTCACATGATTGGATTTGATGCTGTGTTTGCGTTGAAGCACATGCGATGCAAGTTTTAATTCAGTCCAAGAAGAGAAATCAAATGCTCTCTACGTCAAAAAAAACACCATAAAAATCTGACCTTAAGAAAGAGAAGGAATAAAACATAAAATCAAAAAGAAATCCTATTTAACGCCCCCTGGAGGTTGACCGCAGTACAGGTCATATCCAGCTCCTTCATGTTAGCAGATGGGCCATGAGCCAAACTAAAAAGTTACAGTTAACGTTAAATAATTTGTTCTCAATTAAGTTTTATTGGTTTATATGTTTGTTTGCAAGCAAGATTACGCAAAGACTACCTGACAGATTACCATGAAACTCGGTGGAAGGATGCAGGTTTGTTCAGGGAAGAACTTAAAAGTCTCGGTGCTGATCCAGGAATTTCTTTAACATTGGGAACTAGGGTGCCTTTTTTATTTTATTTCCCCACGGAATAATTCATGGATCTTGATGAGAAATGCCGGCATGTTTAGGGAACTGAACTCTGAGTGTGTGCAATTTAGTGCCGCTTGATTAGATTCAAGGGGAATGCTGGGCCTTGGCAGACGCATTCACAATACTGAGGATCCTTCTAGTCCTTCTGTTTTTTGATTTTTTTAAAAATGGGGTGAAACGTCATGATTGACAGCTGAAACCGACCCATGATTGGTCGACAGCATGTGTCTGCAGGACTTTGATTCTGGGTTAGGGTTATGAAGACAGTTCGGTTCTCGACCGAATGGCTCCTGTGGAAGATGTCGGCTCTGACGACAGAAATCTTCGTGGCAGAGCAGTTTGAATGCCTACATGAATTAGCTATTTCTAACTGAGGCAATTATTGACACCTACTTTATTCCCACTGGGCCTCCCACATATTGCCAACGGGCACTTTATAATGGCACATTGTTTTCATGAGTCACGGACACGCTCCCTGTTTGATTATGCACCATTCAAACAGGTTGTGTACATCTCCGGCACGTGGATTCTTGTCTTTAGACTGTGGGGAAGAATGTTGTGAAGCTGGTGGAGCAGTCGAGAGGTTTTCAATTTCCATGATGCTCCGTTGTAATTGAACCAGTGAATTTAGATCAATAGCATCCTCACACTGGCACAGACTGAACTGTTCTGCACGTTTAAAAAAAGCCAGATTGAGCAACAATTAAAGGTTTAAAATGATATATTTGGATTGTATTTGAAATCAAAAGCTTAAAGGGAAATTTGCCAACGAAATGAGAGTTAATTTGGAAGTAGAGGTCTGATTCAAAATATTATTACATCCCCCTTCGGTGACAGTTCTGCATTTGCATTGTTGAAACAGGTCAACAGTTATAACCTCCGACAAGGGGGACAGGGTTTTGTCCCAGTTTGTTTGTCACCAGGATGACGCAAAAACTTATAATCATTTCTGTCTCAACATGACAAAATCTGTGTGTTTTATGTTTGCTAATCGCTCATAATCTAAATACACTGCCTGTATAAATATCCTTATGGTTGTGTTTCTGTCGTTTTAGGTGCTGATATTTGCTGAAGATGAGTAGTGGGAGGGCGGACACCCCGGAGCCCCCCAGAGGGGGCGAGTCTCTGAAGAGGAAGGACTGTCAGTCGGACCTCCTGGGACCCAGGTGAAGACCTAGTGAAGACAGTGATTTTCTGTTTATCTTATCTATCTAGACACACTAACACATGCACAAACACATTGACATGACACATTTTATGTATGGACTGAGCTAAAGAGAAGAGGGATAGAGGTCGAAGGACTTTGCAGGACAATTTAGAAAAAATCTGCCTCAGCATTTCCTGCAGACAGTAGTTCACATAAGCGCTAACAAGTGGTCGTGCTCTCACTGTTGGAGAGGATGTGTGAAGGTTGTAGTGACGATGCACTGAGGTTATAATGAGGAGAGTGTTTGCTGCTCAGGTTGAAGTGAGGAAAAGAGAAACGAATCAGTCAACAAGCTCATGCAATGAAGAAAGCCCAGAGTTTGAGACGTGCACAGTTGCAGCCACGCATCCACCTCAAGTGTAAAACTGCAGATATCCAGCTTGTGCATGAAGAAAACGTCTTCATTTAACCACTAAACTTAAAATCCACGCGTGTGATGGTGAACTTTCTAGATGTCAGCTTCTTTTTTCAATCTGTGTACATTTTATTAGTTGTGGTGTAAGTGTTGACGGCGTCTTTGCTTCCCTCCCTGTGCGGCAGCCCGAAGAGGAGCAACCGGGAGCAGGAGAACAAATACATCGAGGAGCTGGCAGAGCTGATCTTCGCCAACATCAACGACATGGACGACCTGAACGTCAAGCCGGACAAATGTGCCATCCTCAAAGAGACGGTGAAGCAGATCAGGCAGATCAAGGAGCAGGGTGAGGATCTAGTTTTTTTTAATGCTTTAAATAATGATGATGAAATGATGTGAATGTTCCTGTATCATCAAACAGAAACATTAACACTTAAACATATAGTAGTGTGATGAGAACCTCCTAAAATGGCAGAAATCATCTTTGAGGAAACTTAACTTGACGTATCCTTAGTTCATATTCCATCTGCTCGAAGTCTAAGACGTAAACGATGACATATTTTTATTGAACATTCATCTACTTAAGCAGAGCCGACATGAGTTGTGCAGAGTTTAGCCGCATTTTCTTTTTCTCTCACAACTATTTTGCAATGAAAGAGGAGCTTTATTCTCCCAACCACGAACACGGGGGGGGGGGAGTGGAGAATGTGGTTGTTGTAGTAAGTGAGGACTCTTAAGTAATCGCATGATTGAATCGAGTTCAGCAACGCAGTCGCATCCACGGAGGAACTAATGAGATGATATGGGAATTACTCCTCACAAGTTATAGTTAAAACGAACCGAAAATTAAAAATGCCATCAAGCAACTTTAAAAAGACATCCACATCCACTACCTGAGGGGGGGTTTGATCCTGTGGATCAGCTCCTTCCACCAACTGAAACTAAACGTGTGTGAGTGTGACCCTGCACAGACCCTGTAATGATAATGTGTGTGATGATGGTGCAGAGACAGACTGAGTCCGAGCGGTTATGTAACACCGTGCAACATGATGTAAGGGTGCAGATCTGCCCGGGGCTCCGTCTCTCGAGCTCCCCGCCTCCTGCTCTCCTTCCCTTCACCTTCCTCTCTGTTTCACCTCTCCTCCCCTTTCCTCTCTGTCCTTTTCCTTTCCTTTCCTGTTCTCTCCTCCCTCACTTGTCTCTCTTCTCCTTTCCTTCCTTACCATTTCCATTCCTGTCCTTCTTTTCTCACCATGTCCTTTCCTTTTGCTTTCCTTCATTTACCATCTTTTCCTTCCCTCCCCTTTCCTCTCTGTCCTTTTATGTTATGTTTCTTTCCTTGTTCTTTTCCTTTCCTTTCCTGTTCTCTCCTCCCCTCACTTGTCTCTATTCTCCTTTCCTTTCCTTTTGCTTTCCTTCAGTTACCATCTTTTCCTTCCCTCTCCTTTTCTCTCCCTCCCTCCTCATCTCCCTCCCGTTTTGTCCTCTGCCAGTCGGTGTCCACATGTTGTTGCACTGTTTGTGTCTGTAAAACAACAGCTGAATAAACACACACACACACACACACACACACACACACACACACACACACACACACAATGTTTCATCCCGTTTCTATTGCATTGAATAACAAATTAAAACCACACTTATCAGAAATGTAAAAACTTGAACATACGTCATTGTCATAAGAACTACCTAAAATCACAGAACCCATCTTTGAGAAAACAATCATTCCACATTTGAGCCGATGTCCCGTCTATTAACGTGGAGGTGGTGGGGTTATGACCTGTACTGCAGCCATCCACCAGGGGCTGATCGAGTCACTTGGACTTCACTTCTGCGTAGCGGCCGTGTCGTCATCTTTAGAGTTTAGTGGTTGGAAGCACACATCTTTGAGAGCGGATGAGTTGTGTGTTGCTCAGTTGTGCAGATTGGATCATGTGCAAAGTTGGATTTTGTGTTTCACAGGGATTTTCCTTTCTGTGCCGACTTGTTCACGTTCACAGAAAACCATGCACGTATAAATCACCGTTCGAACAGACGCAGCCTGTGCAACACAATAACCATATTTATTCGTGTTGTTCAAAAAGCTCGCACTGTGACTTTAACACTCCTCCACCTACATGACAGCCGCAGCGGGCTCTGCAGTGACAGGGTTTAAGGGCTGATGACTCTGTGCAGCTCTGGTCCCACAACAGGAATGTGAGCTATGTGGCCTAATGGGGCCATGGGAGGCTTAACAGTCCAGTGGTACAAGCAGCGAGGAGAGAGGAGACCGGCCTCTAATATGACTCTAAATGTGTGTAATGTACCGTGCATTAACTTGGCGATACCTGCTCCCTGTGACATCCCAGGCACTCAGACCTGCGGGTTTAACGGCACATCACCACACTGCTGGAAGACGGGAGTTTAGAGCTGACGTTATTATGAGGTTAAACTGAGGTTAAGTGATGTGTGTAATCAATGAAAAGTCCTCGTGTGTGTGTATATAACTCAAAGTGTGTGTGTGTGTGTTGCTGTATTTTTGCTTGAAGGCGAGAATACAATGTGTGAGAATTGAATATTTTTCTAAGAAGCTGAGTTTCATTTTCCAGGGAAACTAACAAACAAACGTGTGTTTTGATTTTCACCCTGAACTTTTGACCTCCCATCAAAACATCAATACATTCAACAAATTCCCAATTTCCCTTTCTAAAATACGTGTTTTATTTCCCTTATTGAAGAAAAGGGAAGAGGATAAATAAAGGCTCTTCACTACCCCCGTGTTTCTCGTTGTCTTTCACAGACAAAGCTCCGGTGGCGGATGCTGAGGAGGTGCAGAAGGCCGACGTCTCCTCCACGGGACAGGGCGTCATTGATAAGGACGCTCTTGGGCCCATGATGCTCGAGGTGGGTCACGACAGCAGTAACACAACAGCAGTAACACAAAGCAGAACACAGGAGGAGGAGGAGGAGGAGGTGCAACGATCACACAGAGAACGATGATTAATTTCTTTTGACGCCACTGACCTGTACTTGACCCCCAGAGTAGTTCGTAATCACGTTTTCACAAGTGACGCAACAGACTGCATCCGTCCAAATTAAGCCGTGCTCCTTCATCATCATCATCATCATCGCAGCGATATAGACGCTGACGAGGAAATCTGTCGTCAGTCGGACTGCCAGCGTTTCGTCTAGGTTGTTATTCGAAGCAAGACTGGAGCGCCGATCTGACTTTAAATGGTGTTGCACTTTACAGTTACAGAGAGATAAGAGTCCCCCTGGTTAGCGGCGTCATCTAGCCTTCTGGAGTTTGTGTGGATGTGTGTGTGTGTGTGTGTGTGTGCGTGCGTGTGCGTGTGCGTGCGTGTGCTGTCTGTACGCGCACGGGTGTGTGGTGACGTATAACATGAGACCCAGTGAAGTAAATACCTGACTGAAAAGCCAGATTAGAATAGGAGAGAAGGAGGCCACACACACACACACACACACACACACACACACACACACACACACACACACACACACACACACACACACACACACACACACACACACACACACACACACACACACACACACACACACACACACACGGGATATAAATAGCTTTCATCAGCCGTAATATTGACAAAGGCTTGAAGCAAAGGTTCTATTCTATTCTATTCTACTCCAGCATATATTTACAGTAGTAGTTGTGTAGCTTGTGTAGTCATGTGTGTAAAGCTAAAGGACAAATCACAGTCTGTACATATAGGTGGAAAATGCTGAGTAGACAGGAATGGAAACACACACACACACACACACACACTGCATAAACACTGCATAAACACACAAATCAAAACATCCAGATTTATTTAAAAAGGGTGGAACTGTTTTCCTTTTTCCATCCCCCTCTGTTCATATGTCTGCTGATCCTTTTAATCATCACTCTCTTCTCTGCCTCCTCTTTTCTCCCCCTCATCCCTTCCCCTTCATCGCCCCTTCCACTTTCTCCTCCCCCCCTCAGGCCCTGGACGGCTTCTTCTTCGTGGTCAACGTGGAGGGCAACATAGTGTTTGTCTCGGAGAACGTGAGTCAGTATCTGCACTACCAGCAGGAGGAGCTGATGAACACCAACGTCTACAGCGTGCTGCACGTTGGGGATCACGCCGAGTTCATAAAGAACCTGCTGCCAAAGAGCATGGGTAAGAACCACAGACGGTAAACTGGACGACATCTGATGGAGGTGTCCGTTCAGCTCCATGTTGCAGCGGTGACAGAGGATGTTTAGCTTCAGGGGCTGCATCCTCCGGAGGCTACATTTGAGGATGGATCTCGTCACAGCTGCACGACTAGCCTTTTACATGTGGAAGACAAATGCGTCCTTCCATTCCTGAGGGTGGATCCTTCTCGAATCAACCTATCCCAGGATTCATTGCACGCTGGCGGTGAAACTTACCATCTAGCTATGCAGATGATTAAGATGCAACAGTAAGAGCGAGACAAGCTGGTGACGCAAATAGGAAATCCTCCGTAGACCTGACTGTCTCGTTTGGGCTCCGCCTTAGTAGACTTCTTGGTCTTCGGATACTTGAACTTCATAAAACAAGTCTTCCTTCATCTTAGTTAACTCTTGTTGCGTCTCTAGTAGCAGGTAGTAGCTTTGCCTGCCTTTTATACTATAATTTAGCTGCAGTGCTTATATTTGTTTCTTATGACGTCGACTCCTTCAAATGTCCAGCCCCTATGTTTCTCTGTGTTCCAGTGAATCATCGCAGCGGTGATCCCTCCAACAGGAACAGCCACACCTTCACCTGCCGCATGTTGGTCAACCCCCACGTGGACGGAGAAGATCAGCCGACCTCTGACCAGCAGGACGCGGCGCAGCAGAAGTACGAGACCATGCAGTGTTTCGCTGTGTCCGAACCCAAGTCTATCAAGGAAGAGGGGGAAGGTACTGACTTTAACTAACATTGTCGTTTTCCACTTTGTGTCTCTCATTTAGTTCTATGTTTTTTGTCTCAGCCTCTTTTTTACTAACCATGTCTCTCCATTGGTTTCTCTGACTTCTTAGTTTTGCCCTTCATCATAAAATCTCTTCTTCTCTCCCCATTTCCACCTCTGTCTCGACTTTCCGTCACTTTCCCATCACTCCATCCATCCCCCATCCTTCTTGTCTCTTGTGTCCTGTCCTCCTTTCGTCTACTTTCCCTCCCATCCATTGGGAGAGACTAATTAGTGCGTGGCACTTTGTCATTTCCCCATCTTATCTTATCAAACCACATACACACCAGGGACAAGAGTCTTTCTGGCGCTCTCATTTTAGACGTCTGACAGCCAGATACTGTGCCGATCTGTCCCCTGACAGCAGGAGGATGTCTGGTGGACAGACTGAGGGCTGCAGGTTGAGACGGAGGTGGAGGGTGTTGTGTTGAAGCTGCTGTGGTGTTGAGGTTGTGTTGAAGGAGACCTGCTGCTCATATTCAGGTTCATGAAGGTTTACATCCTCTAACGTTCAGAAAACGCGTCTCTTTCCTCACACAAACATTTATTTAGCGCACAAAATGTCCGACTTGAATGTGTTTGATTACGCGTCTGATAAACTGTCGAGTGAATTAAACGAACACAAAGTTGACTTCGAGGACTGTACGTTTTCTAATAACTTCTGATTAGTGTTGGTGTTTATTGTTAAAGTTGACAGGATTGGTCTCTTAAGTTTGTGACATCTGAAACTGTTAGTTAGCAGGTTTATTAAAAAACCACAGGACTTGGAAGGATGCGGTTTGGATTAGGAAAGAACCCATTGGGTTTTGTTGTGGATCCGGATCAGGGGACGGATCCAGGATTATTATGAGATAGGGAATTTAAATTTTGTTAACCGAATCGTTAGGGTGAAAACACCAGTGATGGTGTTTGACTGGAGTACATTACATTTAGAGGTATTTCTAATCTTCTCCTTGACACGTGTACATTCCTCGTGAGAAGGTGCGGACAGGGTAAAATAAAGCGAACGTGTTTCCTTGTGTTTTAATGAGGGAAGAGCTGAAGCTTAAGCAGGTGTGGAGCCCGAACAAGAGACCACCCAAGAGAGTGAGCGAGTGGTCAGGACAAAAAAAAGCCAGTCACAGTTTCTTTATGTAACCGCTCCCCATACACATTCCTACATACATTATATTATAAGTATTGTGTGTAGTCGCAGGATGTGACGAGAAATGGTTTCCATCAACCCGCATTTTTCCAAATGTGCAGATTTCCAGTCTTGTCTCATCTGCGTGGCAAGAAGAGTCCCGGTCAAAGAGAGACCTGTGATGAAGTTCACCACACGGCAGGACCTTCAAGGTTTGTACCTTAATGCAATGTCCTGTTACGATCAATGTGGATCACGTGGATATCCTAGTATGTATGTTATCGTAGGTTGTTGGGAAACCTGATTACTTCAGACACACAGTAAGGGTTAGCGCTCCAGGCCAGTGGTTAAGTGACAGTCACTGCTGCTCCACATCGTCTGCTAACACCAGTTCCATCCTCGTGCCCGTCCAGGTAAGATCACATCGCTGGACACGAGTCTACTGCGGGCATCCATGAAGCCGGGCTGGGAGGACCTGGTGCGACGCTGCATTCAGAGGTTCCACCTGCAGAACGAAGGGGACATGTCCTTCGCCAAAAAACACCAGCAGGAAGGTGATTATTAACAGAACCAACGGAATTTCTCGGTTGCTGCTGTTTTTGTTTTTAGGCCAGTACATATAAACTGTGCTGTTGGCGACCAAGTATGTTTAATGTGGAGATTTTGAGGATTTAGTAGAATTTCTACCTAATATGCTGTTTTTAATATCAGCAATGATAACTATCTGCCACTCGACTTCATCAGTAAATAAATCTATTATTGAAGTACTTTTAAGGCAATGTATTGACAGAAATCACAGTATTCTGTCTTGCTTGTTTCTGTTTGGGTCTTTCCAGTGTTGAAGAACGGCCAAGCGCTCAGCCCCATGTATAGATTCTCCCTGGCAGACGGAACCACCGTCTCAGCCCAGACCAGGAGCAAGCTGGTCCGATCTCCCACCACCAGTGAGCCACAGCTCTACATGTCGCTGCACAGCCTGCAGAGGTACGAGCCACTCGGACTTTAACTCTGCTGCAAAGTGTCTTTAATTCAATCTCAGGACGTTTTCTCACCTGAGAGTCTGAATCCAGCTTCATGTGTTTGTTCCGTAGTTTCATTTGATCTGGTTAGTTTTGGTTTCACATTGTAATTTATGGACTAAAGAATTTTGTCTGACATGCGTACGTCCTGTCGTCATCACCTACGTGGGCGGCGTCTACCTATACTTGACTCTGACTGGTTTGTAGACGGCGTCTGACGTAGGCGTGTTGGCGAAGTGAATGAAGCGCTTCATTTGGTTGCCATGGTAACATCATTATGGTATCACTCCCAGCATCAGCACCTTCAGGCGCAGTGCTCTACAGTACCACAGTACTCCACACTAGTTCAAATGCAGCAAATGAACGTCCTCGTGGTTCAAACATTAGATCGTCGCAGCTGCTTCCTCTTCTTCTTTTTCTTCTTCTACAGTTTAATGCTGTCTCTACTTCCTGTGATTGGTCAAGAAATGTTCTTCCTAAACCTGCAGCGATTCTTTCCAGAGAGCTTCACACTTCTCCTCCAATCAGTGGAGACAAGTTATACGATTTCATGGCAGTGAATCACGAGTTTTGCCCTGTAGCAGCCACTCAAGAACAAAGTTCATCTTTAAAATCTAAATTCTTCTTAAAATGAACATTTACTTTCCACTCATCTTAGAAAAAACCTCATATAATGACTTTAATTACAGAACAACAGATTTTATTTTTAGGCCGTCTCTCTCTTCTTTCTCTTGTCGACCTGTGTTGATCACATGTTCCCTCTCAGGCTCTTTGGAGGAGGGGGTGCATCACTGCAGTGTGGATAACAAACAAAGAGCCTGTTATTAACAGCTTCCGCCGCATGTATAGACCAAAACACACACAAGCATCACCAGCCAGTTCAGTCTGCAGCACTTCCATCCCTTCCTCCCTCTCCTGGGAGCCACTCAACCAGTATCCAGCTGCTGGTACGACCCTTCCCTTCATGGTCTGGACGTCGGGTCAGAGAGCGATGCCAGGACTTGTTGCCCACAGCCTCGCGGATCAATGGCGAGAACTTGGCCTTTTCTACTTCCACAAGTTTCACATTCAAATGTATCGCTCCGGCATTCAGCACAATGGGAGCTTTGTGTGTTTGGTGTGGGGCTGAAGCCGATCCATGTTGAAGGCTCTCTCTCTCTGCTACGTCTTTGTTTTCCCACTTGTGTACACTGCTGTTAAGAGCTGCTATCTGTTTGTTTCTTCATGACGAGACTAATTGAAGCTGAAAGAAAGGATATGACTAAACCTCTTCAGAATGCCACTCATCACTTTCTGTATGTATTCACTGAAATTCAGCAGTAGTTCTGAAAAACAGAAACTTTACTGTATTTTTACACTGTAATTAAATTTACAAAATCTTGCTTTTCTTATTTAATCACAGGTGGTAGTTGACTTTTGTTAAAATGGGGTTATTAAGAGAAATTGTAATTGTTTTACACGATTAAAACAAAAAACAAGCAGCACTGGACCAGGACTGATTCTTGTTCCTGTTTCCTTCTTCCTTCAGGGATAATGTTGGTGGAATGACCACGTATGCACCAGGCGGGCAGGTCGTGGTCAAGCCAATGACCCCAACCAGTGCGAGTGGTCCCTCCGCTTCCCCTGACGCCAGTGTCACCAGCAACACCCACCACTCCATGTCAGCCCCCAGCACCCCTGGACGGGGTTTCGGGGCTGTATCGGGTCGGGCGACCACGCCTCAGGGGAACAGCCACGGACTCAAGCTGGGCAGCCCCTCTGCCCAGGGAAGCCCCAGCGTCAGTTCAGGGGCCCAGGGTGCAATGCTGTCTCCTCGTCATCACCAGAGTCCCGGCATTCCGGCTAGCAGCAGCAGCTGTAGTAGCCCTCACCTCCCCCAGCACCCCCCTGGTTCCTTCTCTCCTGTCGCCGGCCTCCACTCGCCCGCATCCGTGTGCAGCAGCACCGGAAACAGCCAAGGGTTCAACTCCCTCAGTGCCCTGCAAGCCCTCAGCCAGGGCCACAGGGTCACCCAGGGCCTCACAGAGGGCCAGCATCCAGATTCACCTGACAGAAAGCTGGCTGGCCTGCAGAGCCCTCTTCACTGCAGCAGCACAGGAAGTAGCCAGCTAGCGAAGAACCATCCCAGCTTAGAGGCTGACTTGTTTGGGACTTTTGGGGAGCAGCAAGACTTGTTGTTGTCCCAAAACCAGGAAGGTGAGCAGGGGGAAGACAAAGACGGTGACCCTGACAGCTTCGACAGTAATGGAGGTGAGCTCGGCGACGCCACAAACCGCCTTCTCAACACCAAAGGGCACACGAAGCTGCTCCAGCTCCTCACCACTAAGTTAGAACCCTCTGACCCCGGCTCACCACCGGGGGCCCTCAGGGACGAGCAGAACTGCAAGGACCCGCTGAGCAGGGTCGGGGGTGTCGGTGGGGCTGGGCATAACAACTACTCCACTTCATTAAAGGAGAAGCACAAAATTCTCCACCGGTTGCTGCAGAACAGCACCTCGCCTGTGGAGTTGGCCAAGCTGACGGCGGAAGCTACCGGAAAAGACGCCATTGGTCCCGAGTCCGCTTCGGCGGACAACATGGCCTCACTGGCTGAACTCTGCATTAAGCAGGAGCCGGGCAGCCCCAAAAAGAAAGACAATGCGCTGCTACGCTATTTGTTGGACAGGGACGATAACGGCATCCTGGATAAAGCCACGAAGATGGAGCCTGGCGATGGACCTAAGCTGCCCAACATTAAGACAGAGAAACAGGAAGTGGGTTTCAACATGGCGGACCAGGTCAGTTTACAGTATTTACAGATAATCCAGTAAGTCATGTATGAAGCATTTCATTAGGTCAAATGAGAGGTTTTGCTCATTTTAAATGAAATATCTTTGGGTTTTTGGACGGTTGGTCAGATAAAAGAATCCCTCTGAAGACATCACCTCGGTAGCCATCAGAGATTAAGCTGAGACGGTATTTTAGTGGTCATATTTAGTGGTAATATTTGGTGGATTCTGCTCCTCTCAGGCTCCATAGTTTTGCCAACGTTCGTATTTTGTGGCCTCCAGTGGTGAAAGTGAGAGGTACACCTGAACTCTAACGCGTGTTCTAAGAGTGTAGCTGTCTTGTTTGTTTCTCACACAACAACGTTTAGCCATTGAAAGTGCAGGTGCATTCACATAGAGGCGGAAAACAACTGAGGATCCGTTGAGCAGTTGTACCTCCGGAGTGGAAGTGGAGGAGAGGCCCTCTCCCAGGAAGGTTTCTCGTTTGCTCTTTGTAGAATGAGACGAGGTTTTGTTGAGCTGGAGCTGAATAAGGCAGGAAGCTGTTTGTGTTGTTCCTCAACAGACGTTTAAACTCCTCTGATGAAGTTCCAGCTCACGGGAGAAACAGAAAGATGAAGCGAAGAGCAACGTGCATGTAAAGTAGCAGGTCACTCAGAACGTGTTTTATCGAGGGTGCGAGTTGTGTTCACAGTCGAACTTAACACAACGTTTCACAGACTTTGTGTAAATCAGATATAGGATTAAAGAAATGAAGAATAAATTGAAGGAGCAGTAGGTGTGAGTGTCTTTAGGGTTTGCAGGAGCAGTTATGAGAACATGCAGAAGAACATGTGACTGTTTGTGTTGTGTATCTGGTTTACAGATTGTGTGTTCATGTGAGAATGTGTTGGATTTTGTTCCACTGTATTTGTGCTTCCAGGGTAATTGAATATGTAAACGTGTCAGTGTGTAACATTCACTGGTGCACATCAGATCTAAAATGTAAAAATGTAAATGTCAGGCTTGAAATATTTGACTCCTATTGTGTCAAAGACCTAAAGTGGCTTTTTAGTGACATCTAGCGGCAGCTGTGGGTAACTACAAAAGGCTGTTTCGTGAATGCAGGTTAAAATCTTGCTTCCTGTTAGTTTGCTGACATTCCATCAGATGATGTATGAGCCTGTTTATCACAGTGATGTTCATCGTTCACTCACTTCACACTGAAGCAAAGCTCATGTGCCTCCTCATAGACGAGACGTGGCAGAGAGGATGCACCACAAATGTTGGATATATACATATATATACTCTTATATATATACTACGACTGGACGTAGACAGTTTTTTGGGGGCATGTCCTTCACGTCCCCTTTTGAAATGTTCCCCTTTATGTGTGGTAATATAGAGGTCGAGGTGTGTGTGTGTGTGTGTGTGTGTGCGTACTGTAGCTAAACCGAGCTATGACTGTGTGTCTTATTGTACATCACACATGACCTCATTAGTGCCGGCAGTTTATTTTTAGCTCCTCCTCTATTCATCAGCCAAATGCCCGGAGGAAACCATCCCTGTCAGTGTGTGTGTGTGTGTTTGAGTTGTGGGTGTGTGTCTGTGTGGAGAGTGAAGTTGCAATGTAACACTGAGTTGTTATCAATAGTGAATATACAAGTTCACGTTCGTTATATAAAAATGCATTTTCACATTTTGCCTTTGATTCATTAGTATTTTTTGTCTCACTCTTAAATCCAAAAGTGAATTAAACAAAACACGAAGACTGAACTTCTTTAAAATGTTTTAATTATATCAAATAAATGGGTCAAAAAAAACATTTTGTGATGGCAACATTTTAAAACCTTTTAAAATATGAAGAATTCTAAACAGAGTTCGGTGGATGTCAGTGGAAACTTCTCGACTGACGCTGTCCCAGGGAAAATGTCTTGTTGCGTTTTGTTTTGTAATTTAAATGTTTTTTTTGTTTGTTGCTGATCTCAGGCCAGTGAACTTGAGGACCTTCTGGAGGACCTGCAGAGTGGCGGCCAGCAGCAGCTGTTTGGAGCCCAGCCACCAGCTAGAGGACCACCCTCCTCTTCGTCCTCTTCCTCCTCGGTGCCGCCCGGGTCCTCGGTGGACAAACAGACCATCATCAGCGATATCCTACACATGAGCGACAACAGCGGCGGCAGCAGCAGCCCCCCCAGCCAGCACAGAGCCTTCCCTCCCATTGGCCCAGCAAGTGCGTCTGAAAAATGCTAAAATCCTCCGAATCTCAATGAGGAAATTTGAAAACATTCATCACATTTGTCCCTCAGCAAACATGTGTGAACATTTATAATTTATGAGTAAACGTGTGTCTTCTCCCCAGCAGGTTTCAGTGGAGCCAGGCCGGGCCCCCCGGGTCGAGCTGCTCCCCCTGTCAGGAGCATGTCCCTGGACGGCAGCATGGGCACCAACCCCAACGCCGCCAGGCCTTTCCCTCCTCATCACAGGAACATCAGCCCCTACACCTTACTGCAGCATCAACAGCAGCAAGGCATGATGGGAAGTCACGCAGGCATGGCCAACCAAGCTGCGATGGCCAACTCGGGTGAGGCTGGAAAAAGAAAACTAGCCAATGCAGCTTTTTAACAAAGACACGAGCTCTGATGTCGTATCTTAAATAAGTTTATGTAATAGAACATCCTGAAAGTTGATCTGGCATCTTCTCACATCTTTATTGTTTCTAATAAAAGAACATTTGAGCTTCTCTATTTTATAAAAATGACTCTACTTGTGTAATTCGTCCCCCTGAATCAGGCATGCTGACAAATGGGTCGATGCGAGGCTCCATGCAGCAGGGCTGGGGCCCCCAGGGGCCAATAGGGGGTCCCCAGGGGCAGATGATGGGCCAGGGGATCGGACCTGGGCGCATGGTCCCCACCATGAACACTGGGCTCCCCACGAGAGGCCCCCCTGGATCCAGAGCAATGGTGAACATGCAGATGATGGGAAATGGTGAGAAAAAAAAGATGGATGGATAATAGAAAGAACGAGAAAAACTACGACACCGACTATCATCAAAAGCATAACCGATCCTGACATTTGCATTTCTTTGCCGCAGAGATGGAGATGGCGAACCCTTCCTACCCTCAGCAGCAAGCCCCGCCCAATCAGACGGCACCGTGGCCAGACCGAATGATGATGGATCACTACGGAAACCAAAGCAGGTTTGGCATTTATTTAACCTGTCAGCCGATCAGCGGTTTGAATGTGAGCTCCGTGTCGATCCTCGTGACACTAACGCCGAGGTGTCTCTCAGGTACGGCGTTCCACAGGCGGATGGGATGGGGTGTTGCTCCATGGGGCCCGAGGGCCAGCCGGACGAAGGGGCCCTGCTGAACCAGCTGTGCTCGGTGCTAAAGGACTATGAGGGTCTGGAGGAGATTGACAAGATGCTGGGAATCCCAACGCTGGCCAGACAGGTGAGGCCCTTTCAGACTGATAACATTATTTAAATAGGATGTGTTTTATAATGATTACTTGTTTTGAGTCCAACAGTCCCCTTAAATTTCAAGTTGCACCAAATTTCCCACAGTCGTAGATATTAATTCTGTGTTCTGTGTCCAACCCGACCCGAGCCCCCTAACCCCCACGATTACAAGAAAGTTCAGTGTAATAAATCATAACTGAACCCGACTAGAACCTAAATATAGTTTCAAAACACAATACACATTTTGTATTTATTCCCCTTCCTCATATCTCACCATCCTCCCTCCCTGCAGGCTCCTCTGTCAGACCAGGACAGTATGAAGCCTCCCCAGTACAGCCAACACTACGGCGGGCAGCCAGGTTATGGCGGCATTCCATCTGACGGCGGGTTCCACGGACCCTCTATGGTTGGCCACATGGGGCAGCAAAGGATGCCACCTGCTGGTTACCCCCCAATGATGAGGATGCCTGGGGGTGTGGGGCCCAGGCATGCAGGAATGAGGCCAGGGGCTCCCAGTGCAGGAGTGCCACCTCAGCCCAACAACCTGAGGCTCCAGCTGCAGCACAGACTCCAGGCCCAGCTGGTAGGTCACGTGTCCAATCCCTCCTCTGTCAGTTCTGTGCTGCTTATCGACCTCAGACCTGTGGAAGGGGGGGACAGACTATCACATGCATCTGTGACTGTCCACTGAGACCTCATTGGGTTTGTGTCCTACGTGTTTAAGTGATCGTCTCTGTCCGTCAAACGATCGTCGCAATTGGTCCACAGAGTAAATTCACCACTTGCTTTGCTCGTCCTCTGTGTTTAATTAACCTAATTGGTTAATTGGAGACTCCAAGCTGCCTGGAGATGTGATGCGGACGTGTTTCTGTGTGTCGCCCCTGTGATTCGCTGGTGATCTCTGCAGGGTGCACCCCCGTCTCTCGCCCCAACGTCAGCTGGGATTGGCTCCAGCTTTCCCCCACGACCGCCAAGGCGATAAGTGGCGTAGATAATAGATGGATGGATATTTTTCTTTTTTGAAGAAATTGAATAATGGATCCTTACGATTGTTTGATATGTGCCAAACCTCATTACCATGAAAAAGATGGTGTGATTGTTCCGTACTGAGATTCAGAGTCTCTTTCTGTAGCAGCCTCCACATGAAGCACACACACATTGTTCTTCTTACGCGGTGATGCTGGAGAACGGACAGTGATGCTGACAGGGTTCGGCAAGTTTAAACTCAACGGCAGCAGCAGCCGGAAAAGGAACAGACGTGTTTCAGCTCGCTGCCTTCATCAGCAACTCCACTTAACAATCAACACACATGCATGCGGTGTGCACTTAAACACACACAAAACCATACACGCACTCACAAAGATTATTTCTTGACTGTACGTTATGTGCCTGGCTGTTAACACACACGTCTGTGTATTTCCCTCACAAGGTTCCTGTTCTGTTACCGTGTTGTTAATGCATTCAAGTACTTTTTTCAGTTTCTGCACATGTTCATGTCTTTGGATACTAGTTCATTTATGTTGAGGCTCCAAATTGTCCAATAATGTTGAAATGTGATAATTCCTCAGAGGTGACTGACCTCTGAACAGCCCGTTCCTACGATACATTACAGTCTAGAGCGCCACCCGGTGGAGAGTTCTTACTTCTGCACACGAATCTTCAACATTCCTGTTGGTGCCAGTTTGGAAACAGTGAAGTCAAAGTGCGGACGGAGGAAAAATACTTATTAACTGCTGCTGATCTGCAGATACATAAATGAGTCATTCGAATTTTATTATGTTCAATGCATTCCAGTGCCAGTCTAAACAAAACCCAAACCACGACAGTCTTCGTGCTTTAGGGGGAAGTGTCTAAAACAAAAAGTGTAGTTGTTTGGTTCACTCCGCTTGTCAGTGGGAAAGACTTTAAATAGCTTCTGTCTCCGTCTGTGTAGTTTGAGAGGTAATGTGGTCCAGGATTACTCTACTTCACTTCGTCTTCAGTTACGAGGAAGTGATTCTCGGGCTCTGATATTCCTTCAAATCTGTCGTACTTGATATAGATCTTTAAAAAGTCTTAAATCTGCAGAAACCCTGAGGGCTGATAAAGTGAACAGAACCTGGCTCTGAGCTTTGAGCCGCACGTAACCACCAACTTTGAATTCACGTGGATTCACTGATGAAACATGAGAGTAATAAAGACTGTGTCCATCCCCCGTGCAGAACCGTCAGCCGGTGGGGAACCAGATGAGTGGAGTCTCCAACATGAATCTACCTCTAAGGTCTAACGTACCAAACCAGGTCAGTGGGTGTAAATGATGTGTTTCCATGGTAACTCATTGACTGTGTGTTGTATGTTTGCTCATAGACTGTTGATATAGATGGACGATGCATCTGTTGTAAAAAAAAAAATGAAGCCAAAATATCCTGCTGCCATCTTGCACCGATGTCATCTGGAGTTTGTGCAGCCGTGATTATTGTGATTTGAAAGTGTTATTGAGACACGCGGCCGACCAATCACGAGTCAGTCTCAGCTGTCGATCTCGATATGATAGCTGGAAAACTTAATCGAATAACTAATTGAAACCTAAAATGACAAAAAAACTATATATATATTATACATATTACTATTTAACGTGCAGACTGACCCATCTACTAACGTGGAGGAGGCAGAGTTTACCACCTATTCCACAGAACGCCACCGGGAGGCAGCTGCCATGTCGTCCATCTTTATTCATGCATTAGTTTGTATTAGTTTTATACAGTAAACCCTTGCAACCATTCATAAAGGGAAAAGTGTGTTAGACTAATTTGATTTCCTTATAAGTTGTAGTAATATTAGTAGTGAAACAATAATCGGATTAAATCAGTGGGGAGTGATTTGTGTTCGTTCCTTTGAATGGCGTCGTCATCTCTCTGTGTTTCCTCCTGCAGGGAACCCTCAACGCCCAGATGCTGGCCCAGCGTCAGCGCGAGTACCTCAGCAACACCCTGCGCCAACGCCGCAGCAGCAGCAGCAGCAGCAGCAGCAGCAGCACCTGCACCACCAGCGTGCCATGATGATGCGGACTCAGGGCATCAACATGCCACTCAACATGCCCAGCGGGGGCGCCGCGCCCACGCCGATGCCCATCGGCGGCACCAACCCGCGTCTCCCGCAGGGCAACCCGCAGCAGTTCCCCTACCCGGCCTCCAGCTACGGTACTGGCCTGCCCTCTCCTCCTCCACCTCCTCATCCCAGCTCCTCCAGCCCCTTCTCCTCCTCTCTCTCCCCCAGCCGTCATCTGACTAGCCAGGGCATGATGGGAAATGTAGGCGGGCAGTACGGCGGGGTAATGAGTCCGCCGGCTCAGCACAGTGCCTTCCAGTTCAGCAGTTCAGGTATATGATGAGAGCACGGCAGCGGTGGTCTGTGTTTGATTCTGGGTGGTGGAATATAATCTCTGTTGAAATCAAGTTGATTGGGTGCATGAACAAATGTCTTGAGATTGTTTTAATTTCACCCAGTCAGGAAAATAACTGTGGTGGAACTGGTAAAACAGAAATCTTCTCTTTCCGTCTCCTGTTTTCTGTTTGTTGACTTCGTGCGTCTGTCTGTCAGTGTCGTAGAGATTCTACTTCCTGTTGCTCTTTCAGCTGCAGGACTGAGATGATAAGGAAAAGATTTGAGATTTCTCAAAAGTCAAGTCTGTCCCGTTGTTAAAGATCTGAGAGGAAACAATCTACAACGTAGCTGTCTAATCTCCGTTTGACCCGTTTATCTGCTTCATTCACCAGGAATGAGCCAACAGCAGCAGCACCAGGATCCAGTGTCAGGCTTCTCCTGTGGGGCTGCGACCCCTCAGAGCCCCCTGTTGTCCCCCAGGATGGGGCAGGGTCAGAGCCCCATGCTGCTGCAGAGTCAGGGCCAACCACAACCCCAACCCCAGGGCCCGAACCAGGGAGGACCCCCCAGCTACCAGCCCAGCACAGACCTCAACGGGTGGCCCCAGCCTGCCAACATCTCCACCAGCAACAGGTAGAACCAGATTCAGGATTCCTGTGAACATGCGTCTCAACAGCAGGGATCAGATCAGTCTTTGAGATTATCGAACGTCATCTTCTTTCAGCGTGTACCCACAGCAGTCCCAGTCCCAGTTCTCCACACAGCCCAACGCAGGAATGTACAACGGCAACAACCACAGCATGAGCCTGGGAGTCCTGGCCGGCAACGGTGGCAACATGAGCCAGATGTCAGGACAGATGAGTTCCATGACGCCCATGAGCACAGAGCAGGTGAGAGATTTACTTCTTGCTGCTTCATGTCGAGAACCCCGATGATCAACGTCTACTGTCGGATTCATCTTGATCACGTCTGCTTCTCGGTGTTATACTTGTGTTTCCTGTGTTTCAGTTATTCCTCAACTAAAGCAGCAAAATCATTGTTTGTTTGTGTTTTTAATCGAATGTTGTAAAGACAGTTGTTGGTTAAATCAGGTACATTTTAGGGGAAATTTGTTTTCACGCCCAGTTCAGCACAGATTCACACAAATAGACGTATAGGAAATGTAACTCTTGACATGTCCTCAGTTGTCATCCTTAGTATTTGGGTGTAAGTGAACACATTCAGCAGTTGTGTTGATGCTGCTTGTGTTTGTGGCACAGGTGAGTGACAACAGCCTGATCTTGGAGCAGCTGTGTCAGGAGCTGACGCAAGACGATGACGCCAATTCTGTAAGAATTCTAATTTCTAATAACCTTGACATTGTGTTATTACCGGTTGTACAGAAGCTTTCATGGAATCAGTCTGATTATTTGATTTAAAAATAAAAACACGACCTGATCTATTCTCTGTCTTTGATTTTCTGCCTCTCACAGAACTTTTGCTGACCCCTGCTGAGGCAACGGGTCCGAAACACCAGCTTCAGCTCGTGAAGAAACGAGGAGCGGGATGGAAACCCTGCTCCCGCTCTCACTCGTGATGGACGCTCACATGGTGACATGATGTAAAAACCCTCTGAACCGCAGCCACTTCACTTTGGCTCGTTCAGAAAATCAGACATTATGAGGAAGCTGCCGTCTGAGCCATCCTAACAGCAAATACACAAACTGAAGAATCACAGAAATTGTCACAGCGCATTCAGGTTTTTATGATTTATTCCTTAAGTTATGAGATAATATATACGCGTCCGTAAATTCGGATTCCAGCTGGAGTCGGATGAAACGAAAGCAGAGCATCCATTGTTATCTTCACTAACTCCTTCATTTTAAGTTAATGTCAACTAAACACTGGGATTTATTAAGAAACATTTCATTTTTTTTTTAAATAAAAGGAAACATGATAAACACTGAAATACAAACAGAGACAGGTTTTGCTGTTAGCATGTGCTCTGATCAGATGAATGTATTCCTAAACTTTTACCTGTGGGTCTCTCAAGTCTCTGAAGCAGTGTGTGTGTGTGTGTGTGTGTGTGTGTGTGTGTGTGTGTGTGTGTGTGTGTGTGTGTGTGTGTGTGTGTGTGTGTGTGTGTGTGTGTGTGTGAGCGAGAGACTGAAACCATGTCCCAGATTGACACTGGAGAAGTGAACGATCGACAAGCATAAACAAAACCTCTTGATTTTAACATTTATGGTTCTATTTTCGAGCCCGACTGAAAGACGTCAAATTAGACGGTTTCTGAAAAAAAAAAATATTTTAAAAAGATATTTATAGTTTTGAAGGAAATTTTTAGAGATTATTTGTATGACATGAAAAAGAAAATCAAGGATATCTTTCTTCAAAGTGAAATCTCTCAGAATGGTACATTTTGATGTCGATTTTAATATAATTAATATATTTCAACTGCTGTAGTTACTGGGGAGCTGTATCCCTGTTTAATGACTTTTTGAATGAAGGTAAATGTGTATAGATAGTGTACATACTTAGATTTATAAAAAAAAAAAAAACATTTTCCCCAGAGTGGTAAAGCAAAGCAGCAGACGAGAAATCATTTCACAGGTTGAATTAAACCTCAGTGGGGGACTCAGCTAACCTTAGCATTAGCAGCTCCAAGCTTTCTGGTTGAAGAGCAGATTGTTTTATGAATATACGTAATATTTCTTTTTCTCTCCTGGTCGGCCGCTTCGGTTCGGAATGACACAGCTTCTCGGCTCTTTCGTCGTCAGGTGAAAAGTCAGACTCGTGCAGTTTATGACAAACAAAACCGCTCTTGCTGCAAATGACAACGCTCTGAACTAAGATGGTGTCCGGGAGTAAACGCCGCTTAACGCCATCCTGTTGTTTGTGCGTTCGCTTCGCCCACTGAGATTTTTTTCCACTGTGATCATTTCTGCCTCCGAAGCAGCTTTGCCTCGACACAACGTGTGTGTGTGTGTGTGTGTGTGTGTGTGTGTGTGTGTGTGAAACTAATAAAAAACTCTTATTTGAAATGAGCCTTTGTGGTGGCGACGCACTGGCAGGACTCACTCTTAGAATTGCAAGCTGAAGGAGAAAAGTTGTGAAGTTGTGTGTCGGTTTGTTGTGTGTCGGCTGCGATCTTTGAACGACGACACATTCTCTTCGTGCCCGTGAACCATCGACTGCAAATAAAGACGGACGATGTTTCCTCCTGTTGTACAAAAAATGAAGCCAAATCGTGACGCGTGATTAAAACTTGCTAAACTAACAGAAAAATTTATTTAACATACTAAGTACTTTGGCTTATTAGTTTGGTCCATTTCCCATCTGCTAACATGGAGGAGGTGGGGTCACCAGGGGGCGATCGGGAGGATTTGGCTTCACTTTTCGTAGCTGTCGTGTCGTCCATCTTTTATTGTGGGGATACTTGAACTGAACCAATTTAAAAGGTGCTGACTCACACGAGCCTGTAAAACTCACTGTAACCACGACACACGTGGATTTATTGAAATCTGCTGTGAACGAATGATTCTATGAAAAGTCCTGAACGTCAAACTCGTCATTACACGTCGATGTAAACTCATTTTGACTGATAGGCTATTTATTTTTCTTTCTCTCTCGATTCATAGAAACATTTGTGATCAATTGCAAAAATACTGTAATGCATGTATGTACCTGAAGATGCTAAAGACGTAGCGTAAGGCCTTAGCGATGTGGTTGTTGTATGTGTCCCACGCGGCTCAGTGAGTGTTTGACCACTTCATACTGTAGATGTAAAAATTACACAACCAGGAATTTGTATCTTCTCTCCCAAGAAACGACACAAACCGAATTAACTCGAAATTATGACAATACTTTGTTCGCATTTTGTTTAGAAAATATTACTGCAGCTTAGAGGAAAGTCAAAATGCTCTGCTGTGGTTTCTGAGATTTCACTTCAACAACCGTTTTGTGTAGGGATGAATATCAGCATCACAGATTTTCAGAAAAAGCTCCAAACAAATGTAAAAATGAAGATGTGTCCTAAATACAAGCATCTGAATTTAATCTAAAAGTGAAATCTAATATTTCTTTTGTGCTGTAATGTTTTTAGAAAATATTCTTAATACGCCCTTTTTTTTTGTGTGATTATTCTCCGAGGCTTGATTCCTCAGGATCCTGTTTTTAGAACCAGTTTTGATTTGAGGTGTTTCTCAGTAAAATGTATATTTCAGAGCAAAAGGTCAAAGTGTGAGAAGAGTCTGAGTTCAAAGATCAGTGTCTGCAGGTTTTCAGGAGGTTGTCGGTTCAGTTCTTTACTCAGAGTGAGTGTGTTATTATGCAAAAGTCCAGACGTTCACACCACTTTATGCAAGCTGTCCCCACTAATGTTGCTTTTGCCAATGCTACTCGTTAATTTATGATTCATGCCACTGTAAATAAATTATTTTTATGGAGCGGAGCCGCCTCTGTCTTTTTATTCCATCAGCTGGGACGTGAACTTTCCTGTGTCATTGTCTCCATCGTTCACGTGGATGATATCAACATGTGCATGTTTAGCTTAGTGATGATTTATCCTCATCCACCTGAGAGATTAATGATTTTTCATCCTTGTAAAACTGAATGTTGGTTCTGCCTGTGTGCAGTGCTCGCTTTTCACCAGCAGGAGGAGACACTTTGCTGAGACGCTGTGAAATGAAACATTCTCATGATTTTCCATCATGAATTCAACTAAAGTTTAATCCTAATATTCTATAATAAACTCAGATATAATACTGAGATATCCATGTGTCAAATATCATGTTTTATATTCACAGAGTCAGATACAGTCAGGGAGATAAAGCTTCCAGCAAACAATCGCTCAAGGTCATGAACTTTCCCGAAAGGTCGTGGGTTCGATCCCAAGTCCAAATAAATCTGTAATAACTTGTTTACACACACGTACAAGTATAAACTATAATAATATAGAAGATTAGAAATGACTCGGGGACCAGAGAGATGATTAAATCCACACAGGACAGTTTATTTTAAATATCTAAAATGTTTAGGTTCAATTAATTTGTTTGTGCAATGACATCATTTCACGTATGAGTCGAATCTCTTTGTGTTAAATTGTGTTGATGCTCTTTCAAAGTGTCTCTGTTTGTGACACAAAAACAGAAAAGCTCTTATCACCTCCTGACAGACAGGTCGCAGCTTCGGTTGCTATTGGTTCTAAGGAATTTCCCCCAGTACGTGTTGTGGACGCCCATTGGTGGATTGAAGCTGCCAATCAAAAACAGACTTGTCATTGGCTGTCTGGCCTCCAAGATTAGTTGAAAAAGTAAAGATGTAACACTCTGATTTTTATTTCCAGACAAATTTAAACGGGGGGGGACGGACGTGTGTTGTGTTCTTTAATATAATTACACGTGAATCAACTAAAATTATTTATTTCATAATAAATCCTTTTAACTGCTGTTGGTGGGAGATATAACTTCCTTGTGTTTGTTTGTTAGCAGAAACCTCTTCCTCCTCTTCCTCCTCTGGTACTTGTTGCTGTGGAGTGAGTCATCTGTGTTATTAGACGATCCTGGTGAAGGGGGTGCGTTTGTGCAGGGGGGCGGTGACCACTGCGGTTCTACTCCAGTATATCTCCACCCGTCTCTGACTCCCGGCGGCTCCTCACTCACCCAGTGCGTCTTTATCCATTTTCATTATTATTAGTATTATTATAAGGACCAGAGCACATCTTCCTCTTCCTCCTCCTCCTCTTCCTCCACGCACGCACTCCGATGGCGGTCGCGGCGGCACCGAAGCGGCAGGACACCCGCAAATTCTTCGAGAATTTGTCCGGCGCCGGGAAATCCATCGCGGTGCTGACCAGCGGGGGGGATGCTCAAGGTAAAGGGATGCGCGAGCCCCGGGTTCCATTATCGGACCACTCGCCTGGAAACCATCTGTTGTCGTGGCAGATCTACACAATGATCACTGGGAGAGAAATGACCTGTCCGAGAATGGAGTGTGTGATTGTTGTGAGAGTGAAGTTACACCTCTTCATAACCAGTTCATTCCTTGTTGTGTTTATATTTATATCAAATCTATAATTAATCAGATGCATGTATATTAATTTCCTCATGTTATTATTAATTGTGATGGAGCTGGGTGGTTATGCAACAGATGACGCTCCCTCTCCCTCACACGTTTCCAACATGGACGCTGCTTTATTAGTTTGATAGAAAAGATAAATACAACATCAGATACATGAGGAATCTGCACCGACACCATGAAGACCACCACCTCCTCCTTGTCTCCTCGTGCGTCCTGCAGCGCTGCACCCTCACGCGCACGGCTACCTCCTGCAGGACGGGTGCGTGCGTGTGTCCACATCCTGCAGCTGAGATCACTCAATGCACTGTGTGTTTGTGATATACCGGAGCTTCACGTGCACTTTGCTGCAGCTGTGATGGACATGACCGGGAAATCCAAAGGCCTCCTGCTTTCGGGAATCAGCTGTGGGATGACGTCAGTTATTGATTATTGATTATTATGAGTGACAGCGTGAAGGTGGCAGCAGTGGAACCTTATGTACTTCATGTCCATCTCAGTGGAAACACGGGGCTCCTGCATCACAGAGGATGAGTCGTGAGAAGAGCTGTGGTCAAGACGGAGGAGTAAACACCCGTTTCCGATGGAGCCTTTCACAGTAAACGTCGTGCTCCCCAGTTTTCCCTGTCGCGCTTTTACTCTGAAGGCGCTGTCCGCTGGCTTCCTGTGGGATGCCTACGTGAGGAGCAGCGAGTATCAGTGATGAGGAAACTGTGCGTGGAAATAAACTGAAACATCATCATTCAAAAGTGATTTAATATCATATGATGAATTAATAATCGATATTGAATTGTCCACAAACAGATGCATTGATGCTCAGACTCGTATTAATTGTGTAGTTTTATATCATTATAATAAATCCTGAAGCATCATCATTTAAATCTGATATTATATTATTTGGCTAATTTTAATAATTGATATTGAAATTTAACACATTCTTAGTTTGTAGTTTTACATCATAATAATAACCCCGCCTCAGCTTAACTGAGACGTTTCCAGGTCGTCCGTCACGTTCTTGTGAACGTGATTTATCAAGAAGGCCTCGATGGGTCGTTTACTGGGACTCAAACATGAACTGATTATATTCCAAAGGTCAAAGGTCACATAAAACTAATATGCATAGTCAAAAGCCACACTGGTTGACGAAGGACAAAGGACCCGACTGATGTTGATCTCTGATATTTGGGAATCAGATGCAGATATATTGTCCCGTGTACTCCGGCGTCCTCACACTGCAAAGACGTGCCCACTGAGGTTAGACCAATCTGCAACTGTCATTTCTGGATTATGTTGTTAATGTAGACACAAATCAAACTTTGTAATATCTGCTGATTTTAGAGCTCAACTGTTTTCACGATCCGGAAAATTTGAAAGTACGATTGCAGGTTTTTTTTAATGGTTTTTTAAAAGGTTTCACAACAAGTTCATGCCCTCACCGAAACCTCAATAAACACTTTGTCCATTTCAAACTCATCCATCTCCCATTTTTACGTAGATCCTCTTCAACCAGTCAGCACTGGCCCTGGTCTCCTGAGCTTTCTAAGTGTGTCTTCCTCCGTCCTTCAGCCGGTGTGGAGATCATGTCGGAGATGTGGCCGCTTGTTTCCAGAGACAACCACCAACTCTTCTCTGTCCCTTTTTTTCAGGCATGAACGCAGCCGTCAGGGCGGCCGTCCGAATGGGCCTCTACGTGGGGGCCAAGGTCTTCTTCATCCACGAGGTGAGACGTGACGCACGACTCCAGACGAGGCCCCCGGGGACGTCTGCGGCTTCTGTCTCACTCTCACACGATGAGCTGAATCAGGAGGGACGAGTCTCTGCCAGCGGGATTCTAGAATCAAATATCAGATATAGATATAGATATAGATATAGATAGACTCAGAGGGATGAATTAATTCCTCACTTGCTTCTCATCTCCAGTGAATGGAGCTGATCAGCGGTTTAGAAACACTGTGGCCTCAGTGTGGATTTAAGTGGATTAGCAGAGGTGGGCGTCGTCCTTCGCTTCACTCTCATCCTCGTCATCCTCGAATAACCAGCAGGCTCTGAGTAACCACAGCCGAGGCCAATGACACCTTTATTTTGGCGAGGACTTGTGCTCAGCATGTTCTTTTCCTGTTTATATTATGTTTTAGATGATTGATTTAATTAGATTTTCAGAATTATTCCCTCGTCGTTAAACTCTTCTACAATATTCTGTCACTTTTTATTGTTTGTGTGCAGAGGTTTCTATAAACAGTCTGTGGTGCAGAGTGTTCATCCCACCTGGTTTATCTGCAAAGACGGTTTTATAGTTGATTGATTTTCAACTGAAACTGAATTTACTTTATCACTGTTCACGTGTGGTTTATATATAAGTTTGAACCACATGTCGACTGTTTCTGAGGTTTGTTAAGCAACCGACACAATCTTCAAAGTAAAAGCTCTGTAGTTCAGCTCGATGGGAAACATTACAGCAGCAAATTGAGCGTTGTGCTTTTACTCTGTAGACAAAGTGCAAAAGAGGAAGTGATTCGGTGAAACGTGGTTACCATCAAAACGACCTGGTGGCCTTTTTGACCCCGAGGTTTGACCCAGTTGACCGATGCTTTCGTTTATCTGAGGACCTAGAAGAAGACATGTTCAACCGACCCACTGACCGCTACAGAGCGCCTGTTCACTTTTGCACGAGCCAAGTGTGAAGTTAAAAAGACGAACAGTTAGTCAGATAATTGTTCAACATGAAGACAGACATGTATGATGGCTGATGATCCATGTATGATATGTTCCTCCTCTCAGGGCTACCAGGGGATGGTGGACGGGGGCGATAACATCGAAGAGGCGTCGTGGGAAAGCGTCTCCAGCATGCTGCAAGTGGTGAGCAGGACGCCATCCGTGTTTCCTCTTCTCTTCTGCAAACGTGAGCGATTATTAAAAGCATCCGCCCGTGTGCCAACTCATATCTGCTGTGTTGCGTCCCTCAGGGGGGCACGGTCATCGGCAGCGCCCGCTGTAAAGAGTTCCGTAGCCACGAGGGCCGCCTGAAGGCCGCTCACAACCTGGTGAAGCGCAGCATCACCAACCTGTGTGTGATCGGAGGGGACGGCAGCTTGACCGGAGCCAACCTGTTCAGGGAGGAGTGGAGCAGCCTGCTGGACGAGCTCCTGCAGAAAGGTGACGTCTCGCTGCCGGACGGGTCAGTGCATCGCTCACACAGCCGGGGACAGGACTCACCGTGGCCCCCTGTGGTGTGTTTCAGGTCTGATCGACCAGGAGGCGACCCGCGCCAACTCGGAGCTCCACATCGTCGGCATGGTCGGCTCCATCGACAACGACTTCTGCGGCACCGACATGACCATTGGCACCGACTCGGCCCTGCACCGCATCATAGAGGTGGTGGACGCCATCATGACCACGGCTCAGAGGTGAGAGCGATGAGTCCAGATGTAACAGAACAAAAGAACGAGCAAGAAAGGACCAGAGATGAATGAGTATTACTGTACAGGTACATGTAAAATGTACGTAAGTAACAAAGTAAATGTACTTTGTTACGTCCGGCCACAGGAATATATAGATCTGTCCTCCTGCGACTGGATGGACGTTTGAGTATAACCAGGGAACATTTCAGTGTCTCTACAAACCTCAGGGAGGAGGTGAAGGTTGGAGAAGTTCAGGGTGAAGGTTGGAGGTTGAGCTTCCACTCACACGTGCTGTGTCTTGTTTCTGTGGTTTGTTGTTTTCCAGCCACCAGAGGACATTTGTTCTGGAGGTCATGGGCAGACACTGCGGGTAGGAACCTGTCTTTGTGTCAGATTACATCACTGCACACGCATATGAAAACCTATATACACAAACGAGTGTGTGGTCCTTTAAGTAACCTTTTCGTGCAGATACCTGGCCCTGGTCAGTGCCCTGGCATGTGGAGCAGATTGGGTCTTTATCCCTGAAATGCCACCTGAGGACGGCTGGGAAGACAACATGTGTCAGAAACTGTCTGAGGTAACACACACTCACACACACACACACACACACTCACACCCACACACACACACACACACACACACACATGTATGTATGTATGTCGGGACCACAGCTGCTGGATTAACTGCATCAAAACAAATGAACACAGTTGTTAAAAACCACATCAGTGAATCAACAGTTTGAAACAGGAACATATGAAGTGAGCACTCGAAGCTGAAGGAACCTGCAGAGGACTCGAGTGAGTTGATGCTGTAAACATGACCTCAGGACACAGTCACATTTCAGGGAAGACGGTTTGTTCATGTTTCAAGTCTCATGGAAAGCAGGAGTTATATTGACTGTAAAACCCGTGACTCCGGTGGGACTCGAACCCACAACCTTTGAAGGGCATCTTATTCTAAGATTAATTTACAGTAATTTACAGATTTACAGAAAGACATTGTGCTGATGTTGTTATTAGATCGCCAGATGTTTTGAAGAACATTATTTTTACAGGACTTCAAAACAAGTAGAATAACTTACGATGTATATTTGACGCACTGTGACACTAACGGGCTGATCTCGGGGTTTGACCCGCTGAGTGTTTGTCGTCGTGCAGAGTCGCTCTCGAGGTTCCAGGTTGAATATTATCATAGTCGCGGATGGAGCCATGGACAGACAAGGACGAGCCATCCTGTCTGGTTCTGTGAAGGACGTGAGTGAGTAGAGACGAGTGAGCGTCACCGGGGGGGGGGACGGAAGCTGGAGCAGCTGGTTGGAGATCAGCGTTCGACAGAGGAAACTAAACATCCCTGAAACAATCAGCTCCTCCGTCACGGGATCCAGCTTTTGAGGTTTTCTGTCATGTTTGGTTATAAATTAAAACTCTGCTTATTTACGTCCCTGCAGAACCGCGCTGATAAGAAAAGGCTGAACATTATTATCGTAGCTGAAGGAGCCATAGACGGCCACAACAAGTCTATAACTCCTGATTACATCAAGGAAGTGAGTATGATGGAGAATCTACATCAGTGTGGAGAAAACACTGATTTTTTTATTTTTAATTATCATAAAAATTGTTTCATCTTCATTCCCATCACATGTTGGTTTGTGTGCACGTCCCAGTAACATGACAGGAGATCTTTTGCATGATTTCTCCCTCTGGGTTTTACATTTTTTTATTTCTGCATTTTCTCTCGATTAAATTTAGTTTTTTTTAAATTGTACTGGAAAGTGAGAAGAAGTAATAAGCTGCTGTGGTGTTTAGATCATGCATTTACAACAGTTAGTGCTTATTTCCCGGTGATCACCCCGTGTTCTGTCTCCGCGCCCAGCTGGTCGTCCGCTGCCTGGGGTTTGACACCAGGGTCACCATCTTGGGTCACGTGCAGAGAGGTGGGACCCCCTCCGCCTTCGACAGGATCCTGGTACGTCAGCACTGATCATTTAAAGTTTTATTTTACGTGTTAACTTGAGGACGGAACATATGGATTTGATGGATTTGTCGGTTATTTCCAAAGTTCTTCTTCTTGTTCGACGTCCTGAGAATATCCTGAGAACCGGTTTCCTCCCTGAGCCTGCAGACGTTCTGCTTCTCAACTCCTCAATCTTTACCTGAGATCATGTGTGTGACCAGTAGCCGACCTTTAAATGACCCCTTGACCCCTGCAGGCCAGTCGTATGGGCGTGGAGGCCGTGCTGGCGCTGCTGGAGGCGTCTGCCAACACCCCGGCCTGCGTCGTGTCCCTGGTCGGCAACCAGGCTGTTCGACTGCCACTTATGGAGTGTGTGCAGATGGTAAGAGGGTGTGTGTGTGTGTGTGTGTGTGTGTGTGTGTGTGTGTGTGTGTGTCTGTGTGTGTGTGTGTGGAGTTGAGTGTACAGCCCTGAGGCCTGATAATACAAATGCTCCTCTACAGACCTTCACCTTTTCATGTGACCCTGAAATCACACTTTTTAAAAATTACACCATTTCCTCTGGTGTTTTGTCTTCAGACCCAGGAAGTGCAGAAGGCCATGGATGAGAAGAAGTTTGAAGAGGCGGTCCGACTGCGTGGGAGGTATCTGTTTCTCAATCAGTTTTAAAACTACGAACAAATCTATAACCAATATCACTTGTTCTCTTGTCTTTCTGCCTCAGTTTAACTGTGTGTGTATTGATTATCGATTGACTCTGACGATGACACTGTGGATTTTGTTGAACTTTGCGTTTCTCTGTCTTTTGCAGGAGCTTTGAAAACAACCTGAGAACCTACAGGCTCCTCTCCTACCGGAAAGCAGACTCTGAACTTCCGAATGTAAGAACGCCTCACGGTCCCAGGACAGAAAACAACTGTGATCATATCGAACCAGTCAATTCTCAACGATTTAATTCCTCTGATGTGTTTTCCCACCAGCGGCTCAGAGATTTGTGCGTTAGCATTTCAGGTACTTCCGGACCTGTAGTCTCTTATTTCTTTCTTTGACACTAACGCCGAGTGTGTTTCTCTGTGACTGTCGGTCCTGAGGGAGAGGAGGAGGAGGAGGACGAAGAGCAGTTTGATGTGTGTGATGATGACGCTGCAGCTCAACAGGCTCCAGTTGAGCGTCTGTAGCTTCTGCAGCCGTAGTTCAAAGAGCAGATGAAACCTCCAGGACTAATATTCTACGGGGTTGTTTAAGAGCTCCAGTCCGTCTATGTTCTCGCTCAGTGGCTGAAGATGTCAGGGTCAGAGCTCGACGCTCGTTTCTTCTCGCTCTGCTCAGGCGTAGAAGTGCAGACGTCCAACGAGCTGCGTTCGAGCCGCAGGGGAAGTCGTCCCTCCAGCTCCCGCCGTCACAGACAATCACAGACAATCACAGACAGATCTGTTGTGATCCGCTTCCAGTGAAACTGAAATCGCCTGTTTACAGTTTAATGTCACGGCTGAAAATGACTTGGCTCATTCTCAAGTCAAAGCGTGACAGGCTCCGTTCACCCTGTGAGAACTGGCTGCTGAAGTTAGTGCCTGACGCAGGTTTGTCTGAGCGATACATCAGGTGGCAGATTGGAATCGGACGATATCAGTGTTTGTGTTTGCAGACATATGAAAACTTTTATTTTGCAGAATGAACATTGCAGGATTTTTCCTTATATTTCTAGTTGTATTTGTGTTTTCTTTTTATTTATAGTATATGTAAGTTTAAACTAATAATATCGAACCTTAGTTACATTTATTTAACGTAAGGGTTTGATAACGACATCTTAGGAATCATTTGCCAATTTAGTTTTTAGTATTTATCAGTTGATATATTGATGATAGTGATAGAGTCCTAAATTATCTCTGTTACCAGTAATATCAGGGTTTCTTAAGATGAGCTGATGTCACCCAGTTTTATATTTAAATAATCTGTTTATCATCAATAAGAATAATTACATAGAACACTTCATCACAAAGGTTTAAATTAAACTTTAAATGAATCAATGTGACGTGGAGACGTTGACACCAGACGTCTTGAGAGTCAGGACAAAACATCGCTTACTTAAACGATCACGCAGTTTGGTGACAGTGGAAGTTAGAAGTTGTCAGCAAAGTAATCATGGTAATTAAAATCTGAAACGGTTCAATTAACCTTCAGGAAACTAACCTTCAGGAAACTAACTGTGAAACCGGTTTCATCCACGAGATGAAATCTGGAAGTGTGCGAGCCGCTCCTGGTGCGTTTCTCCGGATGAGTGTGAGTCCGACAGGAGAGAAAGCTGTGGTCCATCTGTGAGAGTTTTCATTTAACTGCGACTGATGAGAAAGCAGCTGCAGCTTCACTGCGTCTCCTAGCAGCATGTGGCCTCGTGCATGGGAGGTGATCTGTGCCTGCTGCTGCTGACGTCCTGCTCACAGAGTGTCTCCTCAGTGAGACGTGGATGGTTTTACGAGGCAGTGGAGATGATGTTGAACTTCCAGGAGAAATGCAGAAGGGCTGGGTCATAAAACGATAATGAGAAACATCATCAAATATCAAAAATATCCACATTTTGTTGATGCAGATAGTGTTTTTGTGAAATCACTTTGCTGTTTGAAAAGTTAATTTTCTGCCCAATCAGAAAAATGTCAAACCACAATCAACTGGCTGCTGTTTAAATCTGAAAAGAAGATTGATTTGACTTTTATAATTGATCATTTTAATGATAACTTTATTAATCAACATCTCAGCTCAGCCCTGATCTGCAGTGAATCACCTGTTCGTCTTCATTGCCTCTAAACGTTGCTGCTGCACCGTCTCCTCCAAACCGAGCATCGTACAAACTGTGTGTTCACAGAGTGTAAGATGTGTGCAGATGTTTCACAACGTGTGGTCCCACATGGTCCCTGAATAGGACACTGTGTTGTTGTGTGTTTGTGTGTGTTTGTGTGTGACCGCTGCTCTCCGTCTCCCACAGAGCTCCTTCAACGTGGCCGTGCTGAACGTCGGTGCACCGGCCGCCGGTATGAACGCTGCCGTGCGTTCTGCCGTCAGAGTGGGAATCACCGAGGGCCACAAAATGTTCTCGGTCAGCGACGGCTTCGAGGGATTCTACAAAGGACAAGTGAGAGAAAGTGACACAAACATCTGGTTATTTTCATTCACTGTGTGTTTGTGTGGTGAAACGTATTCTGCAGCTGAGAAGAAGGAAAACTCCAATAGGAAATAATGTTTTATGGACGGCTTCAAAACTTCATTTTAGATTTCAACCTCTCACAGTTTATTTAAATTTTTATAGTGTCTCGATATTTATCCCACACACTTTCTCTAAAAGCTTCATTTACCAAAAACATAATTGAATCACTCAGTTAACTCTTTCTTAACAAATCCACAAATTAAATGTAGGACGTCTGTAAATATCTTGAAATCTGGGCTCACGCAGACAAAAGTTCAGCAGTCGACTCGACTCCTTCATTCTTCACCGGTGCAGGATCCAAATCTTTAAACTGGCTCCATGAGCAGTGAACATATGGGGCGAGCAGCGTTCCTCCGTGAGGTCACAGTGACCAGCGGCGCAGGAAGTGGCTGCTCTCCTCTCTCTGGGCTGCAGTGGTGATAACGCAGAGGAACAGCCCTAGCTTACTGTGATCCAATTACTCCACTCCCACAGCTGCTGCACACACAAGCACCATGTTGGATTCTCCTCATTGTGCTCATGCTCTCCACACACACACACACACACACACACACACACACGTGCGTGCTCATGAAGTTGATGAAGCCCAGATGCGAGCTGACATGTAGCAGCAGGATTAGACGTGATTGAGAAGTGAAGCCGTGATAAGGCCGACGAGAGCAGAGAGCAGATAACGTGTCGGGGCTCTAGTTTCTGTAACGCTCTCGGATTAAGACGCTTCACACGGATCCTTTTTCTCTCATTCATCCCACACACCGTCTCACACAGGGGCTTTATATATTGAGACGTCAGATATGCACATCTGCCTCCACACTCAGACAACATTGTATTTGTAGAGCCCCACTGAATATTTCTCTTTTTTAAAACTGATTCAGCCCCCCCGGAGAACCAGAGGAGAAATCTGCTCTGTAATCTGATCTGGTCGTGTGAGGAGTCAGGAGCCAAATCTCAAAGCTCCGGCAGAATCAGCATGTTTGATATTTAGGATTTAAAATCACGAGGATTTAGTCAATTCTCTCCGAGCAGAACCACAACAGCCAATCAGAGAAACAGGAGCACACTCATTTTGTAAGAGCATAATAAATTGAATTTCAGACCCACAGAAATGCAGGAATATCAGCGTCACAGAATCATCTGTGAATATAAAGGTGAAGCAGAATAACCCTGGAAACATCTCTATTATCTCCACAGCCAGAGGATCCACAGGATTTACCACACTGACGTCAGCTCTGAGTGTTTGGACACGATTGGTTTTCTGTTGTTTTTAGATTAAAACGGTTTCAGTCAAACTTTGGGAACAGAGGAATAATCCTGACGTCTTTCTTTGGTCAGATCAAGGAGATCAAGTGGGGCGATGTCGGTGGCTGGACGGGACAGGGGGGGTCGCTGCTCGGGACCAAAAGGTAAATCGCCGCAGTCACAGAAAAACATTCGTCGATATGACAAATCATTTCCACGGAGTCGGACTTCAAGTGGAGCGTTTCTCGCTCGTCTCTGTTCCAGGACTCTTCCGGGAAAACATCTGGATAAGATAGCTGAGCAGATGAGGATCCATAACATCAACGCCCTGCTCGTCATCGGAGGATTCGAGGTTCGTGTTTAATCTTAGTTCCTCGATCATTCATCTCTCTGAACATCTCCTGTCACTCACAGTAAAACAATGACAAGATCGTAGACTTATTCTGAAATGTGAAATACTTTATTCTGGATATTGTTTCATTCCTCAAAGCAAATGATGATTGTATTTCTGTACCTTTCAAACATCATAGTCACATTTTCACCTCTTTGTCCAGTGTTTCATTTTCACTTTTCCCCTTTTTGTTCAACAATGAGTCCATTTAATCTTTAATCACCGATTCAACCTATTTAAATAACATTTATTTATGACTTTATTAAAAGGAAATAAGATTTGGAGACAGTTAAATGTCACAGGCTTTCTGCTCGTGCAAAGACGAACCTCACGATGGTTTGTTTGTAAAGACTCGTGACAATTAACGTAAGATGAAGAAGTAGAAAGAGATCGTAGAAGCTGTTAGTTTAACTTTACTTGGACTCTACTTCCTGTGTGCGTCTCACTGTCCATCGTGATTGGCCTGGCTCTCTCCTCTTGACTTCTCCCTCCACTAAACTCCTCCCCGACCTGGTGTCCGTCCCTCTATTGTTTTGTCTCCACCACGATAGGACACGGTCACACGTACGTGAAAGTAGCAGCGGCGAACCTTTGTCTCCCGCCCACTTCCAATCCGTCTGTTCTCGTCTCAATTCTCTTAATGTTATTTTAGTTTGAGTCAATTTTACAGATTCATCTCTTTTACTCCTCGTTGTTAAGCGCTTTGTGAAATCGCTAAGAAAACTGCCACTTAATGAAACGTTTAATATTATTATTATATTTAATTCAAGTTCACACGTTCAACTTCCCGCTTCACATTCATGTATGTGTGACCTTACTTAGACGTCCAGGCCCCTCCCACCCCGGACCACACCCGTTTCCATTCTACATCCAGTTCTTATTAACTAATAATAATAATAATAATCACACTCAGCTCATCCCACCAGTTTTCCTTCAACCTTCCTTCCTCTCCCTCATCCCCCCCTTTTTCGTCTCGCCACTCATCCTGAATGATAACCAATAAGACGCTGGCTCTCACCGCTGCAGGCCTACGTGGGATTACTGGAACTGTCCTCTGCTCGGGACAAATATGACGAGTTCTGTGTCCCCATGGTCATGGTCCCCGCCACCGTGTCCAACAATATCCCCGGGTCCGACCTCAGCATTGGCTCAGACACGGCTCTGAACGCCATTACTGATGTAAGTGAGGCTGGATCACAGTGTGAGTGTGTGTGTGTGTGTAGTCGGACGTCTCACACACACACAGACACACACACCTCCCAGGGTTCTGCTGATTGACAGCTCGCATCCACACATGATCAATCACAAGGTTTATTTGACAGGTTAAGAAACATCAGCGTAAAACTACAGGATTCTTACAAAAAGGATTTTCGGAAATATTGAACTAAATATTGTATTTGAGACATAAGTTAAAACATCTCAAATCCAGAAAGTGTCCCAGGTTCAGTGTCTCTACAGCAGCAATGTTTTATTTTCATTTTCAACTTCTGAGAAACCAGGAAATCAAGATGTTATAAATAAAACTATTCCTCATTTATTACTTTGAACTAATATATAAGAAAAGAAAATCCTTCATTAGTCCCACAAAGGGGAAATATGGAAAGAGGATCATCTGAAAGAGTATCAGGACCAAGAAAGACAAATTAAGTTTCCAGAGCTTTCAGGTGAAAATCTTCTGCAGAATTCGAGCCGGTAGAAACTAATAATCAGGATCTGGACGACGTCCACGTCAACAGGACACGTGAAGTTGAACAAGCCTTAGTTGCTGGTTGTTGTTGGAGGCGAGCTGCTCAGCGCAGGGCCCAGGTAAGTGCTGGAGCATGACGTGTGGTGGCATGTTGTTAGCATGTGGCCCTTTCTGTGTTGGTTTGGTAAACAGCAGAGAACCGGACAGTGTCCAGTTCAACGCATCAGGGACTCGTCTGTCTCTTCTGTCTCGCTCCCTCTCTTCAGTCTCGCTCCTTCTCTTCTGTGCCACTGACTCTCTTCTGTCTGGCTCCTTCTCTTCTGTCTCGCTCCCTCTCTTCAGTCTCGCTCCTTCTCTTCTGTCTCGCTGACTCTCTTCTGTCTCACTGACTCTCTTCTGTCTCGCTGACTCTCTTCTGTCTCTACTGTCTCACTGACTCTCTTCTGTCTCGCTGACTCTCTTCTGTCTCGCTCCTTCTCTTCTGTCTCGCTGACTCTCTTCTGTCTCTACTGTCTCGCTCCCTCTCTTCTGTCTCTTCTGTCTCTTCTGTCTCTTCTGTCTCGCTGACTCTCTTCTGTCTCACTGACTCTCTTCTGTCTCTACTGTCTCGCTCCCTCTCTTCTGTCTCTTCTGTCTCGCTCCCTCTCTACTGTCTCGCTCCCTCTCTTCTGTCTCTTCCTCTCTCTTCCTCTCTTCTGTCTCTACTGTCTCACTCCTCTCTTCTGTCTCTTCTGTCTCTCTTCCTCTCTTCTGTCTCGCTCCTCTCTCTTCTGTCTCGCTCCTTCTCTTCTGTCTCACTGACTCTCTTCTGTCTCGCTGACTCTCTTCTGTCTCTACTGTCTCGCTCCCTCTCTTCTGTCTCTTCTGTCTCTTCTGTCTCTTCTGTCTCGCTGACTCTCTTCTGTCTCGCTGACTCTCTTCTGTCTCTACTGTCTCGCTCCCTCTCTTCTGTCTCTTCTGTCTCGCTCCCTCTCTTCTGTCTCGCTCCCTCTCTTCTGTCTCTTCTGTCTCTCTTCCTCTCTTCTGTCTCTTCTGTCTCACTCCCTCTCTTCTGTCTCTTCTGCTCTCTCTTCCTCTCTTCTGTCTTGCTCCCTCTCTTCTGTCTCGCTCCCTCTCCTCCTCAATGGCGTGCACGTCCACATTTTAAATTGTGTTGGACGAGACGAGGCCCGATGTCCGACCTCAGCACGTCTCCTCCGTTTATTGGACATAAAAGGAAACGTTGCTCCGAGCGTCTGAAGTCCGTCCCCCAATCTTTATCTCGTCACGTCAACACTGTCCCATGTCAGCCAGGGTGAAGCCTCCACTCCCCCCTCCCCATCTCCCCGGTCTGTAGGAAGCCAAAGCCCCCGTCACCCGGAGAGAGCCAGAGACACACACACACAGACACACAGACACACACACACAGACACACACACACACACACACACACACACACAGTTTCCTACACAAGGTCACATGTGTCAGACGTGTAGTGCTCCCCCTGGGGGTCTAACCCAATGTTGCGGCCACCACCACCAGGCCCTCGAGTCCCTGCTGCAGCTGAACGAGGCCCGAGCAGACTACGAGGAGTTGTGCATCCCCATGTGCATGCTGCCTGCCACCATTAGTAACAACGTGCCCGGCACCGACCTCAGCATCGGCGCCGACACGTCCCTCAACGCCATCGTGGAGGTAAGGTCCAGTGGAAGAGGTGAAACATGGCGGCTAGAAGTTTCCTGTGTTATAGAATCACAAATAAATGACTTGAGACGTTTCTCCGGATCACGACTTGAGACGTTTGGCAGAACAACAAACTGTAAAAAATAACGTGATGACACAGAATCAGCAAAAAGTGTTTGAGAGCCGGATTTTAATCAATCGTCTCAAACAATGTTGGTTCACAGCCGTTTCTGTAAAGAGTCTGTGAGCACACGTTCCTGTATTTAAAGAAAGGGAAGATGCAGAACTCCAATGTGCATGTGTCTGTGAATGCTGTTGTGTTGTGTTGATGGATCTTTGAAACGTGCTCGTCTCCTCCGGCTCGTAGAGTTTGTGAGTTTGTCAGGTCTGGATTGGAAACTGTTTATACCACACCTCTAAACACATATTACTACTACACAGAAGTGATGAAGTAATAAAAGGCTTTTGTTGTCACAGTATTAAATGTTTGACATCTGGTGCCTTTAATATTCCTCATGTGGATGTTACAGGTAAGATGAAGAGAACTTTGAACGCTTTTAAAAGGACGTTTTTATTTAGCTTTCAAAATCCTGCATCAACAAAAATGAGTTAAAATGTGATTCATTCAGATTGTAGGACGAAGGCTTCACCCTGTGCACGACTGAATGTTTGGTCTCGTCTTGTAGGAAAGTCACAGGTCATGATCCCGGCTGCACGCTCGCTCCTCTGTTCAAGCAGAGCTGCAGCTAATCGTCATCTTGTCACATCACAGACACACAAAGTGATGACATGAGACAGATAAAAGCAGCAAATCTGCACATTTGGGAAACTGCAGCCTGTGGGTGTTCAGTTCTTCTCACTCGTGTGATTCATTAGCTTCAGCTCTACTGTCAAATCGTTTGCTGCTGCATGTTTTTCTTTGTGTTGCCTCTTCAATAACTGTGACCTCTGTGCATGTGGGAATCAGACGTGTGACCGCATCAAGCAGTCGGCCAGTGGCACCAAGCGGCGGGTTTTCATCATCGAGACCATGGGGGGCTACTGCGGCTACCTGGCCACTGTGGGGGGGCTGGCTGCCGGGGCGGACGCCGTCTACATCTACGAGGAACCGTTTGACATCCGGGACCTGCAGGTCAGAGACCAGTCGCTTTCTACAACGTTTTTATTTGAGCATCTCGTCGCCGCGGAGTCAAAACTTCTGAAGCTCTGAAGCTTCTCTCTGCTCGTCTTCTCCGTCGACTGACTCCTCACCACGCTCACCCTGACCTCAGTCTCCGGCGTGGGCAGGCGACCCAGACTGGTTTATTAATAACCTCTGAGCTGCATCACTGAATGACTGACAGCTGTCATCAGATCAGGACGGTTAGACGAGTTCAAACTGGGGCTCGACTGCGTTTTATAAACTACAGACTGTAACTTGACTCTATCATTTAAGTTTTGTTGCATTTCTTTAAATTAGTAATTCGTTTTTAAATAAATTAAAAAAATATATATTTTAACATTAAACATAATAGATTGATATCATCTGAATAACGTGAAAAAATAACTGACATGACGACAAAGCATATTTATGTGAAAAAGTAAAAGTCTTTTTAAAATCTGAGGAAGAAATTTAAATAATAATGTATTTAATGGAGATAGACGAAGCCCAGTCAGACCTTTCTGTCGTGTTTGAGGGTTGTTGGCGCCCCCAGGTGGTCCGAACACCACCCTGCGTGTCTCCTTTCTGGGGAGGCGAGAGGCGAAGGTGTGATTTGGATCTGGAGCCTGCAGGTTGGAGGTCACTGTTCCACGCTCTGCTCTGTGTTTCCAGGCCAACGTGGAGCATCTGACGCAGAAGATGAAGACGAGCATCCAGAGGGGCTTAGTGATCAGGTGAGGATCCACTGGCTCTTTCCAGCTGCTGCTGTTTCTCCGGCGTCACCTCGAGTTTCTGACTGAGGGAAGAAACAGATGCAAAACTACTGAGATGTGTAATTTTGATGGTAATTTGCACTAATCGCACGAAACCAGTGAGTCTGAGAATCTGTTTGACATCAGATCGACCTTACAGATGTTAACTCGGGTCATGTGGTACGTGGCTATTTCTGTCCACTGCACCATCCTGCTGTTTTCCAGCAGGTCGGAGGAAATAGGACGAAAGTATTATATTTTGTACATTGTGTCTGAGCTGAGGTTCACATCTGCGTGATTTCATTATCACAAGAAGCACGGCAGATAGAGAGATTTAAAATAGTTAGTTCAAGAAGTACAAGGTAGTTTGGACTCATCTGATTTCTGTCTCTCACCGCACTGAAAACAAAAAGTCGTCACGAAGGAAGTTTCTTATGTCTGCAGCTTTCGTTTGACCTTGAGTGAACTGACCCTTTTCATGTCGTCGTTTCAGGAACGAGAACTGCAACGAGAACTTCACCACGGACTTCATCTACCAGCTGTACTCGGAGGAGGGTCGGGGCGTGTTCGACTGCAGGAAGAACATCCTGGGTCACATGCAGCAGGTCGGACGCACACGCCAACAAACACACGCTTCACTGAACCAGCTCTGTTTGTTCATCTCCATCAATCTGCAGCGTGTTTCTGTATCTGCATGTTTTCTTAAGTTGCAGCGTGTTGAACTCTCTCAGCCTCTGTAGAAACCTCCGTGTTTTCCTAACAACTGTGTCCCGAGAGGATCCGTAAATGAACCCTGGTCCTTTACTGGGTCGCGTAGAGCTCAAGTCTTTCCCAGCATGCACTGGGAGGGAGCTGTCCAAACACTGTGGATGTGTTTCAGCTGAGTCGTGATCAGTTGTCACTTGGACTCAAAAGATGAACTGATGAAATGTCACGGTGACATCACATGAATCTGATTTAGGCGGAACCTGCAGTGTGATAATTCTAGTTCATGTATTTATTTATTTACATACATCTACAATTATCTGTTTTAATAGTTTCAGAAGCCTTATTTCAAATATAATATATATATCCTTCTTTCCCCAGGGAGGAGCTCCGTCTCCATTCGATAGAAACTTCGGCACCAAAGTTGCTGCTAAAGCGATGCAGTGGATCACACGGACGCTCAAGGACTCTTACAAAGGAGGTAAAGCAGAAGTCATAACCCTTTACTTTGAAGAGGACGTTTAACTTGAGCTCTGGTTGCCTGTTTCTCTGGGTTCATCCGGGGGTTTTGTTCCCGTGCACACACGCGCTGGTTGTTAACGCTTGTTTCTCTGTGCAGGACGAGTGTTTGCCAACTCGGAGGACACCGCCTGTCTGCTGGGGATGCGTCGCAGGGCGATGGTCTTTCAGCCCGTGTCCCAGCTCCGGGACGAGACCGACTTTGTGTAAGAGAGAAGAGTTTCGTGACTTTCTTCACTTAACCATCGGTTGTACGATACTTTCCCCGATGCATTGTGGGAAACAACGAGATGAGTCCACGTGGCGAAGTCACGATACAGTGATCAGTGAATTCGGACTCAGACTATGACACTTTCATATATTTTACAAACATGAGAACCTGTTTTGTTTCTAACATCGAACATCTTGGTAAAACAGAACAATTTTATAGAAACATTAAACATTTAAGGCTCAACAATCAGAATAAAAAGCCCTTTGTATTGTGTCCTTCCAGCCACAGGATCCCGAAGGAGCAGTGGTGGCTGAAGCTCCGTCCACTCATGAAAATCTTGGCCAAGTACAAGACGAGCTACGACGTGTCCGACTCCGGACAACTGGAACCCGTGACCCGGGTCCGGCCCAGAGAGAGCGACACCTCGGCCGCCATTTGAACAGACGACGCCGCCGCCGCCGGTCAAGAGATTCACTCCGACGTGAAAACAGCTTCACAAAACCGTGATGGCTCCTCACACCAGGACTGATTGACAAATAAATTATGGTAGATTTTAAAAGGCGGATGATAATATTAAAAGGTTCAACGTGTGGTTCAGTCACTGCAGCTTTCAGACGGGGGTCGTCGATATTTTTGATTTTGACAGATTGGTCTTTCGGGAATAGAGCTTTTCACATAGTTTCAACAAGCGAGTCTTACCAACTTTGATTGGGGGATCTACAAAGTTAATATATACCTAAATATATATATATATATATAAGCGCTCCTCATTATGAACTGTAAAATTCAAGTTCTGGTCCTGATGATGTAGCTTTATCTATTTATTTCTAAGACGCTAAAGCTGAGCGAACGTCCATGTTGCATAAAAACAGAAAGCTGGAATCGGGTAATCGCGTTTTTAAATGTCGCTTTTGTCGTTTTTATTTCCCACTGCACTTTGAGCCCCGTGATCAATGTAACTCCCCCGAAGCTGCTTATAAAAGAGAGAACGTGCCCGAGGATCAGACTCACGAGACCTGTTCGCAAAAACGTCAACCATTTGTCTTTTTTCCTTTTAAAACCTTTTAACCCCACGTTGTTGGAAGTGAGGCAGAGAACGGTGGGAAACTGAGTCCAACGTTAACCTTTGTGCTCGCGGTGCTTGTGTGTCCTTGTCAGAGTAATAAATCATGTACTGTGTGGAAAGTTATGAGGTTGTGTTGTTTTTTTTTTTAAAACCACAGAAACACGAACGTCATCATTTAAGTCGTGTTGACTCTGGAAATAACAAAATAACAAAGAGCCAACTCAGATTTTATATTCCAATATGATAATATTCATTTTCCAAAGGATATGTACAGAAGGGAATCTATTGAAGGAAAAGCAGAAATCTGAGGAACATATAAGAACAACAACAACAACATCCTCAACAATCTTCAGGCTCCTCCTCCTCCTCCTCCTCCTCCTCCTCCTCCTCCTCCTCCTCCTCCTCCTCCTCCTCCTCCTCCTCCTCCTCCTCCTCCTCCTCCTCCTCCTCCTCCTCCTCGTGTGGCGCTTCACTCTGTTTACAACCGTTTAAAAGTTTTGAGTTCTCAGTAGATCTGGTCACTGGAGGTTCAGTCAAGTCTCTAATTAATAAATATAGATTATTTTACAATCCACGAGGGATCTTTCTTAATCGTCTCATTCTCTGGGCCGAGGATGGAGACGCCGCACGTCCTCTGACCGACGCTCAGATACCTGCAGGGAGACGAGACAAGGACAACAATGCTTCACCTGTTCCTCCATCTTGAATAACAGACATTAAATCTACAAGTACGACAAAGACATATTTCAGTAGTACTACAAGGATTATATTTGACATCAGAATAAGATCCAAGGTTCTTGTTTATCTTTTACCTTTCGGCCACGTCCACCAAGTTTTTATGAGTGACAGCGAAGAGTCTTTCTCTGTGACTCTGCTTCATCTCGTCTGTGATGCCACTGAGGAAACGACCCGATCCTGCAACACACCGAACTACGATCAGATGCTAGGACCACAAATGGGATTTCAGAGTAGAGACTTAAAAATGTTAAATAAAGAGAAAAATGTACAAAAATTAGAGATTAAACCTGAAAGAGATTTAAATAAAAACAGATTTCAAGGCACAGACTAAAAATCCGATAGTATATTATATCAGAAACTGTGGTTAAACCTCTATTAACACAGAAAACCTAGAGACAACCACCATGTAATGTAAAGGTAAATGAACCGTATCATACATTTGAACAGTTCCACACTGTTTAGCAGAGTTCTCAAACGTGATGTGGATTAAAGAGTCCGATGCCGATGCTTCAGTTGATGAGTTGGAGTCTCACCTTTGCCCGCGGGGGCCACCGGGGCGTCCACAGCGGAGAAGATCGACAGCTTGGCCTCGTCGATGTCCTGCTGGGTGAACGGTCCCGACTTGGCCCAGTCGACACCTCTACGGAACGCAGAGAGCGTCTGCACTGAGTTGGGGTCCCTGAGAGACGCACAAGACACACACTCAGGTCAATACACAATGTATACACAACTCTATATGTGTGATGGAGATACGAAATGTGCTGCTTTACACACTATACACAATAACTGTGATCAGTTTGATGAACGTCTGCCCACCTGTACGAGTAAAAGGTGAACAGGCCGCCTCCTCCCATCCTGGCGCCGCCGCCGTAGGCTCCGCCTTTCTCTCGGATCTCCCCGTGGAGATATTTAGCCGTCATCATCCTCGCCAAGACACACAAACTGAGAAGGAGAACGGAAATAAAGTCAGGTCGAGAGCGCCAAACTTATATTGATGATTTTAAGTTCGAATTTTTGATTTAGTTGAGAAACGCTTGACCAGCAACAAGTCGATTTGATGAGCAGTTGTTGTGAAAGACGTTTTTTCTCAGGATGAATAGAAAACAGTTCCCATGGCGATGTTAATTTGAGCAGAAACATAAGTGGTGGTAATTTAATTCAGACAAGAGTCGCACAAACTGTGACTTTTATGGTGAAATCTCAGGATGAGCCTGGAAAACAAAAACTACAAAAAAGTGATTAAACAATGAAAAGTGCAAGTACCTGGCGTAGTCCTCGTGGGCGAACGGCACCGTCCGGATAATCTCGCTCACAAAATTCACAGGAAACGGCATCTGGAAGAAGGTTTTCATCTGACACGGCTGGAAATTCTGCTCCTGTGGAAAAACTGAAGTTATTGAATCACGTGGAGATTTGACGACAGGCGTCTTTGAGAAAGAAGGTGCATCAACATGTGTAGCGGTGTTTCTTTTACACCATCACAACACAAACTGGACCATGTTTGACATTTAGAAGCAGGTTGTTATTTTACTGTATCGTCAGCATTGAACAGGAGGGTTTCAAGTTCAAGTTTGACTTTTTTTTACGACCAGAATGAATAAGGTTTAAGTCCTATTTCAGATATGAAACAATATCTGAGTCCCAGAAATATTTACACACGATAAATTGATGAAGAATAACCCTGGAAACTTCAAACTTCAGACATAGACAGTAGGTTTCACAGTCTCTGAGTTTGTTGAAGTTTTATAAACAGCATGTTAATATCTGGATCGTTGAGACGGAATGACAACACAAGCAGACATTACAAACTATGCCTCCAAAACATTTTAATAAACCTCAACATCATTTAGACTTTTGTAAGACACCGTGGAAAACCCCACAGAACTACACTTTCTTTATTTCCTTCCAGCTGCAAAAACAACTTTCTATTTCCTGTGTTCTTGTAGAACATGTACACCTGACACTCAAGCAGCCTGTTTTACACTTTCTGAAATTAATAAACTTCATGTAACTTATCGCGACAGCTTTAAAATGGAAAAACAAGAAAAGGCTCAAGTGAACTTACAGAGATAAGTTTCCTGCTCGGTCCGGATTCGTCGAGCGGGTCGAGTGGCCTCTGTGTTGGAGGAACAACATCGAATCAATCCAGGGAACAAGTTAAAAGAGGTTTTCATTTGTCGAGGTGTATCTTCACCCCGGTGTGTGCCGACACTTTGCCGACACTTTACCTCAAATATGTTCGCTCTGGCAGGTTTGCGTTGTTTCCTGTTTATAGCGACGTCCCGGATGAAGCTCTCCAGCTGTGCTGCTGTGTCTGACAGTTTCTGCGGAGTTGTGTTGACTGCACATCTGTAAGGAAGACACAGTTGGATTTCCTTTGGTGAGGAGAGGAAGCGGCAATTACAGAAACAAACATGAGGAAAACCCCCTCCCAGCAGAGATCATACGAACCCACCTCATGTTGTCGGGGTTGAGCAGATGCTTTTTGATTCTGGGTAATGTTCTGATAACTGGGGTGAGGTCTGACATCTCGGCAATCCTCTTCATAAACTTCACCTAATTTCCAAATAACCAAAACACAGGGTCTCAGATCTGCCGACACAGGGACGTCCACACACCTCATCTCCTCTTGAGCTGATCGGTACCTGTTCCATTCCCCCGAAGGTCTCCTGGAGGTCTCCGGCTGGGGTCAGGTGACGGCCGGCACGGGTCATCGCGTACATGTGCCCAGAGTTCGAGATCCCATTGGCCAGTTCCTGTGCTGCCCTCATCACCAGCACTCGCAGGCGCTCCTCGTCATCAAAGTGGGGACTGAAGGGATGAAGATACAGTTTCTACCGCGGGTTCTCTGCATCTCACAACGTCGACAATACGATTTATGTTGAAAATGTCTCGCTGCCGGAGGTCGTACCTGTTGAAGATGTCGCTCCACAGCTGGAACATGTGGGGGAGGTTCCTCTCCAGGCAGGAGGAGAACAGCAGGACGCCCTGGAACCGAGAGAACAAGCTGAAGCATTAAATCATCTTCAGGCAGGTTTCTTCTTTTCAAGACAGAGACGTCCATACCTTTACTTTTACTAACGAGATTATTACTGGTTGAAGAACACGTGACCACATAACACAGACTCCAGCTGCTGTGGCTTCCTGTTTGTTTTCACATTGATTTAAAGATTTAATTGATGACTTTTAAAGGCAACAAAGGTCCTATGTATGTGAAGGATTTACTGCCCCCCCCCACTGAGCCTGAGCACCATCTCAGATCAGCTGATTTTGGCCTTCTGCTTGTTCCCAGAGTCCGGTTGTTGACTTAAAGCTTTTTGTGCCTTTGCACGACGGCCCCCCCGACCCCTGGAATGACTAAACTGCTGAGATTTAATACGTCCTACATCTGTTTCTGCTTTTAAATGTTTCTATTTTAATTCAGTACTTGTTGTTTTATCCTTTTGTAAAGCTCTTTGCAATGTTGTTGAGAAAAGTGCTACACAAATAAAGCGTATTTCTATTTTTTCATGGAGGAACAGCGCTTTAGTTTATCCCAGCATGCACTGGGCCAACACAAATATTATAATATACATTTTCTGATTCGGAAACCTCTGCACTGCCGCACCATGCATCCTCCAGAGGAACAGCGCTCTGCCCACAGGAAGTGACCTGGGTACACTGACCTGCTCGTACATGTCCAGCTGCGTGGAGTCAGGGACGACCTGGGTGGAGACGGACATGCCTCCGGTCCTCAGCTCCATCTGCTGGGCCTGTTGCCTGTAGTCCAGATCTCCGGAGCCCATCCTGCGGAAACACAGAGGCACAGTGATGAATGTTAGTTTGTTAACCCAGAGAAACCCTCCCTGACCCCCGGCGGTGCAGCCTCACGTTGTTCCGGTCTCCGTCAGACTCACCTGGTGATAACGCTGCAGAAGAGCGGGACATAAAGCCTGAGGTCCTCCGGCAGCGTGTTGAGACTGCACATGGCTCTGAAGTAAACCAAACCGTTGGTGGGCTGCTCACAGAACTGAACCGGCACTCCTCCTGAAGACAGAAACCACAGAAACCACAGCGCTGCAGTTACTGTGCAAGTGGGACGTGAAGTGTAACGTGGTGGACGCCGTGCCGTACCTGCAGAGCCCATCTGAACAGCGGTGGGGCTGATCTTCGGCTCGATGTCACACACTTTGAGTGCCGGCAAACAGGAGACGTCCTGGGTTGTACTCTGAGCAGCCAGCAGTTCCAGACCTTTCCAGGAGGACACATGAATGTTATGGAGAGTTTTAATGTTTTGTAAAAGGAAAACACATTCCCATACGGATCATCGGTGAAATCGTCGTTACCTTTCTCATAGATCTCCTTCCGGTCGCTGTCGGACAGAGCCTGGATCTTCCTCTGGAGCTTCTCCTCCTCAGCCTTGGCCTGTTTCTCCAGGTAGGCTTCATCTGGGCTCATGGACAGGGTCAGTCTGTGTGTGTTCTCCTGCAGGGAGTTCAAGGAGAGCAGAACATGAATGAGCATGAAGCTTGAGGGGAAATCGTTCACCTCAAATATAATGTGTTTAAAATGAAATGGTTTCATTCACCTTGAAGTAGTGTTTGACTTTGTCCTGCAGAAAGCGAGGGTTTTCCACCAGGGCTTGTTTGAACTTGGCAACGCTGGCGCTGATCTGCAGCAGCTGCACCGGGTCACCGTTATGGTTCCACGCCGACGCTATGTACTAGGAACACAAACAAAATGTCCAGGGTGAGGAAACGGCTCTGAAAAACAACACTGACATGATGTGCTACCTTGATTTACTCTTGTTTCCTGTATTTCAGGGACATATTCCAAAGAGGACAAAGACACGTTGTCCACTAAGGCTCATACGTAATTCAATTTAGTGAGTCTAACTGTTAAAATGCTTTTTAATGATCGAACACTGAATCAGATGCTCAGAGAACACACACTAACCTTGACAGTGTTTTAACGCACCGACCGTGTGGAGGTTTCTAAATACACGCAGGGTCCTGGAGCTTGTGAAAACAAAATGTCATGAGGTGTTAAGAGATAAGCAGCGGTCAACTCACCGAAGCTAAGGACAGACCGAAGTTGGTGGACTGGTGTTTCATTTGGATCTCGATCTTATGGAGGAGCGCCTCGATTCTTTCCTCCACGAAGCCGTTCCTGTGATGGACGATAGGAGGAAATGTGTGGAAATCTATTTCTGCTTTCTTTCATTAAACAGGCTGGACTTAGTTCAACATGTAGATCCAACAGATCTCTTTTTAAACCATTTAAATGCCTTTAGTATCATGAAATGGTCACATCCCCTCATTTTGACTCCCTGGGACTGTGGGACTTACTGGATAATGTCGTCCATGGTTTGGCTGATGATTTGTTTCACCCTCTCCGTGTCCTCCTCAGCCATTCCCTGCAGACCGATGCTGAACGACGCTTCCTTGGTGCTGCCGTCGTATCTGTGGAGAGGAGCTTTTCGTTTAGCCGTCGTCAAACACACACATTTAACCTGTTTCTTGGTTTAAAACACATGAGCTGGATCAGCAGGTGCAGAGATGTGTGTTTCGATCTAGATCTTTAAGTCTTTTTCGAAGGAACTAGAAGCTTCCTGGTAAAATCCATTTATAACTAATCCAAACTTGGGATGACAGCCCCCGTACACACCCTACAACAGAGGAGAAGTCGGTTCCTATCTTGGGTTCGATCAGAGCTTTGTAGAAGGGAGAGTTTGGCCCGGAGATCATCAGGTCGGACAGCAGACTGAGAGTGAATCCCTCAAACGTGTTGGTGATGCTGGTTAGAGACAAAAAACAAACTGAATCAGAGATCAACTGACGCTGAACATGAAGATCAGCAGCAGCATGAGAAGAAGAATGTCTGAGCAGGAAAACAGGAGGGGGGGAGTGGACTTACTCTCCCAGCAGGTAGCTCACACACAGCGAGTTCTGCCGGGCGGGATCTGGCGCCAGAGCATCAGGGCTGCAGGTCACGTGGTCCTCTCTCTGAGGATGAGAGAAACTCACGGTGACTCCTCGACAGGAAGACGTGCAGCTCGGAGTCGACTCGAGACGAGACGCTTTGAGTGCAGTTTGAAGTTCGACAGACTGACGTTAAATAAACAGAAACATGTGAGATCTGTGCACTTACAGGGCTGCTCCAGTGAGGCTGGGGGGGGACGTCCGTGTTCGGCTCGATGCGTTGGAACTTGGACAGAGCTTCCTCTTCGATCTGCTGCAGATGCTGCTCCAGAGGCAAATCTCCATAAGTGAAGAACCTGATGGAAAAGATGTTTGTTTTAATTCTTCTTTAAAAGTAAATGTGGTTTTTTGACTGTTTTTATTAGAAAAATGCAACTTTCGCAGTAGATAAAGTTTTTTCCAGTCGGCCTCCTGCTAAAGGAAACTTCACAGCGACCGAGGGTTCGCTAAGACACGTGAAACTGGAAGAACACAAATATCTCAGGGTGAAGAAGAGGAGCCGAACACGTAGAAGACGCCAACAACTGAGAAAGACAATGAGATTCTAGATTTCGGCGATACAGACCGACGCCGGTGTCAACGTGCTGTAAACAAAACCACTACATTTCCACGTCAATTGGAATTTACGCGTTCCTCATATTGAAATGGCAAAGTCAGCGTCAGTGTGTGTGAGTGTGTGTGTGTGTGTGTGTGCACGCCTCCCTCTACCTGGCGTTGCTGGGGTGGTAGTGCGTGGCGTGGAACTGTTTGAGCTGCTCCCAGGTGAGGTCGGGGATGACCAGCGGTTCTCCCCCCGACACCACAGAGTAGGTGTGGTCTGGATACAGCTTGTTCTGAAGGTGCTGGGCGTACACACTCTCGTTGTCCGACTGTAACACAACAGTCAGAGTGGATCTTTGTGTTATAATCACGTTGTAAACAACAGATTCATGATTTATCCAAGGAATGCGTTCGTAAAGATACAAAAGAATTAACATAACGCAGGGTTCACAAACTCTACAGACTGAAACAGTGTTGACTTACAAACACGCCCTTCATCTCATTGAACACCACTCCTTTAAACATCAGAGGGGATCTGGGATCTGTGGGGTCTTCGTTCTCCAGCCTCCAGCCCTCCTGCCTGGAAACACCAGAACATACACAACCCCATCGATATGACTGCGACACACACCTCTTCATACGTGTCAGGATAGTAGAATTGTACTGTGATTGAGTTCATTGTTCACTAAAAGCACGTTACTGCTGTTAAATATGAGTAAAGATACTTGGTGAACAGTCAAACTCACCAGAAGTCCTGCTCTCGTAAACAAGGGAAGAAGACAGCGTCCAGATAGACGGACAGAAGGTTCTGGAAGTCCTTTCCATTCTGGGTTGAGAACGGATACATGGTGTAGTCACTGGCTGCTCAGGGACACACAAAAGAAACACATCAGCATCTTCAGCAACGTATACAAACTTCACTTGGACTCATTGGATTTATTTTCTACAGCAGCCGACAGGAACGGATTTAGATTCTCTGTACCTGTGAAGGCGTTCATGAAGGTGGACAGAGACCTGTTGAGCATCTTGAAGAAAGGGTCTCTGCAGGGATACTTCTCCGATCCACACAGCACCGTGTGCTCCAGGATGTGGGGGACGCCCGTGCTGTCCATGGGCGTCGTCCTGAGCTGGACACTGAAGAGGTTGTTGGAGTCGTCTCTGGCTGCATGAAGGTACTGAGCTCCGGTTTTGTCATGAGTCAGCTTCACCGCCGTGAGGAACAAGTCGGGGACGGGGGCGACCTGGAAGACAACAGAATCCATCTTAATCACCCGTTTTAGAAACATATCAGGAGACGGTTTCGTTAAGGATCCACGTTCTATAACGAGGAAAGAAGGTCAATTCTAAAAAAGACTAAATCAATCTCCCGTGTGCTCTTCTGTCTGTGGCCTCTCACTGACCTCCCTGACTGTGAATCCGTGGATCTTCTGTCCTGCTCGGTACTGAAGAGCTCTCTCTGCCGAAGTGCTCTTGAGCCTCCAAGCACTCTGCTGTCCTCCACGGAGACTGTCGGGGAAACACAGAACCATTCAACCGAATATAAATATAATGAAATATGAAATATGATTCCCATGGTCCAGTGTCACAAACATCTGGTTCTGTCCTCTAATGGAATCAGTCAGGAAACTGAGTACAAATATATAAACATACATATATACTGTACCAATGTAAACATACACATATATATTCACTCACACGTATATGTACAAACATGCATATATAAACATATATACAGATATGTACATATATTTGTATATACACACAAACATATGTACAAATATATGTGTGCCTGTATGTATATACACATAGATAAATGTATATACATGTATTTGTGTATGTAAACTCACAGTAAAAATGTACATACATGTACACACATATATATAGCACACACACACACACACACATTCTCCTGACAGTGTCTCACACACACACACACACACACGTTGTCTGACATGTTCCTACACACACACACACACACACACACACGTTGTCCTGACAGTCACACACACACACACACACACACACTCACACACACACACACACACACACACACTCACCACTCACCTCACACACACACACACACGCACACACACACACACACACACACACGTTGTCCTGACAGTGTCTCACACTCACGCACGCACGCGCACACACACACGCACACACACACACACACACATCACACTCACACACTCACTCACACACACACACACATATACACACACACACACACACACACACACACACACACACACACACACACACATACACACACCGCAGATTCCGGAGGTTGCGCAGCATCGCCTTCGTCTGTCGGAACATCTTCACCGGTGAGATTAGAAACCACCGTCTGCTCCACTCAGGCTGACTCCGGTGTCATCGGTGAGGCTCCTTTACTCCAGAACCACAGACACGTCGGTTGTGTACCGTCAAAATGAAAAGTTCGTAGCAGCTGCGCCGGAAACAGATCGTAAAGTTATTTCCTGCTGGTTTAGTTTATCCAGCGGCGATGATGATCTACACATGTCCTGAGCAGGGGTCAGCACCCGGAAGTGAAACCGGCACCTCGAAGCACTCCTGTTTCTGATTGGTCGACCCGGGAGGAAGAACTCATTTGATTGGCTTAAAGCAAATAGAACATTCAGGGATTGTTCTATTTGTTAATTTAAATTTTAAAATCAACACCATCTCCTGTGAGATCTGAACTTTACCTTTAACTTCGAATGATTTGTTTATTGATTGAAAACAATCGGATTATATTTTGCTTTACTTTCATTTTAAGTGTGATTCAGTCTTTCCTCCTGCAGGGGGCGCTGTAGGATCACGTTTTTGTCCACTTCACCCCCATGAGTCAAAAGTCAAAATACAGTCAGACACAGACAGTAATACTTTTCAGATGGTCTTATTATTATGAAATATATTTTATATACATATATATCATTGTTTCTCTCTATTCAGCGTGTGGTCGTCTGGTCCCATTCAAATGAATTTAGGGGTGTGCACCTTTCTAATAAAATGTCAGGTCTGGAAACTGGATCTGGACTCAGGGAATTAAGCAGGTTTATGGTGTCAGTTGATATTTTTGCTGATATTTCTTTTCTGGTAAACCTGGTGGACGGATGGAGACACGGACCGAGAGAGAAGCCGTTGGATTCTTCACCACCGATCTGGACCAAGGGGGCAGATGTTTGTCACTTTCTTCAGGTATAACCAGACGAATGGTTTAATCTGGTGAGGTTTGACTGAACGGGCCTGGGAGGAGGAGGCGTGTGTGCTCGGCCTCCAGTTGTTGTTTCAGCCTCACACGTGTGTGTGTGTGTGTACAAACTCAAAAAGCCGTTATCGTACAGCGCCTGGTCGAACCGTCAAGTCAAATGGAACAGTTCAGGAGTATCTTACATGGCTTTGTACACATCCTGTTGGACTAAGGGTCACAGAGTTTGAACAAAGCTCCGCCTCCATCAGCTCGCGCCTGTGCCTTCGGCTGTTGAGTCTGGCAGGGTGTGAAATTATGAGATCAAAGCACTGACCTGAAATCAGCCGGTTAATTTGTTTTATTACAGGAGGAGGTGGTTGGAATAATCTGTGTACATTAGGCGTGCTCTCTTTTTAGGGCCCCCCCCCACCCCCCTCCTGTGCAGAGACTAAATCCTTTTTCAACAGTGGTACTGAAGGTAAAAGCTGCAGCCTCCTCCGTGACCCTCAGAGATTATTACAGAAAGGAGGATCTATTTACTACAAACCCACCACGGTGCCATTTGGACTCATCCAGCACAATGTGAGACTTCTTTCCTTCGTGCCGAACCCACCGTGCCTGCACTGACAGCAGCAGCAGCGGACCGCCTTTCTGTTTTCCAAAGTCTTTTGAGGCACCCACGGTCGTCCCTTGTGTTTCCGCTGACAGCATGTGGGAGATTTTCCAGCAGCCTGAATAGGAGGCCTTGGCGAAGGAGGCAGGAGGCAGGAGGGTTTCTGACGGAGCAGCGGTGTCCTCCAACGTGGTAGCGGGCTCCAGTCGGCCTCTGCACGTTCATTATCAGCGAAGAAACCTTGATCACACAAAGTGGAGCGAGGCAAACACGTGACGGGGGGAAAATAATTCATCTTGAAAATCTGATTCTCGGGAAAAGCAACATGTGGCCATGAAGTGATGTAATTTGGTTTCACGGATGTTTTAAGTGACATTAAAACAGTGATTTCATAATGTCACTATTTCATAGTTTCACATGATCCTGTTTTCATGGTGGGGATTCGTATATTTCAAAGTTAAAGACAGAAAAGAAGCATCAGCATGAATCGTGCCTCGTTAATGTGGAGTGATCAATCAGAAGTATAAAAGTATGTGATCTCAGGGGGAGTTTTATTCCCACATGTTTGCTACGGCATGAGCTCATCGTTGTTTACCAGGAAGGAAAGGGCTGACGTAGAAATCACATTTTCTTTTTGTGTTTACTACGTGATAAAAAATAAAAGTACCCTCATCAATTACACAGGAAAATCGAATAAAAACATGGTCACAAAATGAAAACCCCCCACAGGTAAAACACAAAGTTTTGCAATTTATTCATATATGGGATTATACTGTAGTGTGGAAAATTAGCAAACAAGCTGACACAGAGTTTTTTAATTTCATGGTGACTTTAAGGTCAACTGAAGGATTACATACACCTCTATAGGGTTGAGCAAACTCTCCTTCTGCTCTTAAAGCCCTTATTTGAATAAAGTAATGAATGCATGATGGTCAAGTTATAGTTAAAGACATTTGACGATGTGACTGGGTACAACACAGCTTCAAATGTAAAGGAAATATACTTTTACAGCATATTTTAGATGATGGAAATATAAAATCCCTCCATGCATCCAGTACTGTGTGCAGTGCAGTCAGAGGTGTGAGTGACTGGTGGCGTGTTGGTGTTGATGTGCTCTTTCCTTCAGGTAATCCACAGGATTTTATAAAGGTCTGGACTGTCCAGACGCCGATTCATCCAGCTTAAGCTATCCATCAGTGTCAGAGGGAAAACAAAACCTCTGCTTCCCCACTCGACGTGTTACCCAGCGACAGTCTGTGAAGGTTTCTTCCTGCAGCAACAACCTGCTCCATATTCTCATTTTTCATATACGGGGGAAATAATCCAGTTCACAGAGGCTGGGTTAGTTCCAAAGAAAGGAAATCATTGTGGAAAGCACTTTCTTGTTCTGACGTGACAATGCCCCCGTGCACAAAGCCAGGTTCATTAAGATCGTCTAGTGCCCTGCACCAAGCTCCGGTCCCGACCACTTCCAACAATGCTGAGATGAACTGGGTGCAGACCTGAGGTCAGTGCTGAACCTCACTAATGCTCATCTGGCTGAATGGAAGAAAGATCCCTGCAGCCATGTTCTCAAATCTGACTACAACCAGGAGAACGGAGGCTGCTTGAGCCACGGATCAACCCCCATGGTTTGGGATGTTCTTTGGACAACGTCAGCAGTTACGTGGGTGAAGGAGAATAACCACAAGAGAAAGCTCTTCCTATACCAGACTCCTGCTGCCTTGCTCCCTGCCACGCTGTCCAGTGCCGAGCAGCCATCGCCAACACCTGCACCAACAACTGCTGATATGATTGGCTGCAAAGGATAAATTGGAAATAAATCAATAATCATGACATTACTATCTTTGTTTGACAGGATGATTTCGGCAGTAACCGCCCTCAGTGCACACCATGCACCGCACTGCACCTCCTGCTGTATCAGCACTAAGGTTTATCACACTACGCCCTCACCACGGCTTTATCACTCCCTTCACAAAGGGCAAATAAAGGTTGGGTATTTGATAAAATAAATTATCACGGGCTGTTTACCTTTAGCCTGGTCCATCTGTGGAAGGCAGAGCTTCCTCCCTCGGCCGACAGCAGCACCGTCTCCTGCACCGGGTCACAGGAGGGAGCTGGTGCAGATGTTTGTGTATGAAATCTGGTGTTGTACCCAATTTAAAGAGCTGTAATTTTGAGATATTGAACAATAATCTACCGACATTTTAGTCTCCCTGAAATTGGCTGATTTGGGAAAATGTGCTTTGGAATCAAGCTGCTTCCAGGCTGTAATAACAGGATTGTGTATTAAAGGACGAAGTTATCAGTGCAAAAACACTGAGGCAGAAAAACAATGACACACAATTTAAATGTTCAGCCGGATGTCCTCACTCGGGATCTGTGTCCTCGTCACAGGTGTTTAAACAGGTAGATATCCTGTACATGCAGAAGAGCTCAGATTCTGTGTCTGCACACGTGTTGTGATAAAAGAAAGGACGGAGTCTAATTAATACCAATAGAGCTGCTCTCAGGATACAAGTCCCACAGGGCTCTTTGCTCGGCCACTCGCCGATCTGACACGCCTTTGCTCTTTTTGCACCGAAATGTCAATTTCTCCCCAGACCTTTTCATTAGTGCACATTTGAGATGGATAGTCGGCCCCGGGTCTGCACTCCCATCCCATCCACTTTGCTCCTCACCTCTGGGGCCAATTAGGGCACTGGAGCGGAAAATAAATGAAACGCGGTGGCAAAACAGCGTTTACTTCAAAACCTCGCGCCTAATTTGAAGATCTCTCCCTCTGATCTGAAGTCGAATTAGCCGGGTGATATTCCTTTTGATCTGGCAGGTTTTTGCATTTGTGGCCAGTTTATTGAGCGGAGACTCCAGAGGAACACTGAGCGTTAAGTGTGTGGACACACTGGGTGCACACACAGACAGACACACACACAGACACCTACAAACACACAAGGAAAGCTCATGTGCAGTGTTACACAGAAACATAAAGCTTTATCTTGTCCACTCCCTTTGTTAAAGCACAGGAAAAGTCAATGCCCCATGCAGACAATTACACACCCAGCACATGTAGAGACATCTACACGTGTGTGTGTGTGACGACCCTCATTAACATTAGCCCCGAATTCTCAGCATGACAGACACAACTACCTGCCCAACCAGATCATTTACCAGATTCTTAAAAGTTCATTCTGGGTCATTAAAAGCACCATTTCTATCAGTAATGATCTCACGGGTTGTTAAATAGCTCCAGGTCATCAGACGCTCTCTTCACTGCGTGGAGGGCGTTCTACTTTCTGGTGTGCACACTTTATTTTTTTGAACAGGTTACTTATCTCTCGGTTTCTTGCAAGAAAGGAAGAAGTAAGAAGCATCCTCCCAAAATCTCTTTTCAACAGCATTTACTCAGACATGCGAAGAAGGCTTGAAGGATGATCCTGAAAACCTTTCGCGTGCACCTTTGATTTCCGTTTTGATTCCACAGTAGCTGTTGGGTTTTAAAGCTGATCATTTAAGTTCGTTCCCGACCTTGGAAACAGGAGTTTGACGAACAATTCGTAACTCAGGGTTCGCTCACTAGCGCTCAGTTAAATCCTAGATTGAGTGTTTGACACTAATCTGGACGAATCGTTTAGACGGGTCACCTGGACGGACACCGGCCCTCGTCCCTCAGAGACAGATCTGGAAACAGCCTCCGCCTCGGCTGCCTTTTCATTTTCTGCATTCTCGAGTACACACACACACACTGTTGCCATCTGAGCAGCGGTGAACCACACATTGTGTCTACGTGGAAAGGGAAATCAATAACAAGTGAGGCCACTGGGTTCAAAACATTATTGGCTGTGAATTCTCTTGTTCAGGTGTTGTGGCTTTGGTCTATTGAGCTGCTTGCCGGCTGCTAATGGCCCCGGAGTGTGTGCACGTGCTGCCACCGAGCGCGTTCCGAATGGGATTGATTCCCGTTCTTGTGCCCGGAATATCTGAACACAGTGTTTTGCTTTTTATGATCCCAATTAGAAGTCATTAGAAACCTAAACACTGTGAGCAATGTCCCAAAGACTAAATCAGTTAGGGCTCATCTACGCTGCCTTTACGCACAGAAAGAGACGAGTCAGTTGAAAACGATGTAACCGTCCTGTCCTGTACGCCGGCGTGGTCGTTACACAACACTTGTGGTGATTTTACAGAACTGACGGAACCAAGAGGAGATGCAACATCAAACTTCTCCTTTAATACTTTGCATAAAATTAAGTGAATAAGCTGAAATGGAAAGAACGGTTGAAATAAGGAGTCTAATTTCTGCATGAATTCTATCTGTTCGTCCATCCATCCATACACATGACATTTTCTCTGAGGTCTGGGGAATAAATGAAGGCTCATATCGTTCTCTACGACTTCAGTGTGTGCTCAGTTTTTTTTTTCCTTCCTGTTTGAGGAGACTTCCCAGCAGCCTCGGCTGTGACCTCTGGAGAGGACGGATAATAACTTCACTGCAATGAATGTTCAAAGTTAGTTTGCCCTCCACCCACCAGCTATATCTCCAATTTCTGCGTTCGCTTTCAAGCTGCGCTCTCCCACTTCCTCAGACTCTCTCTCTCTCTCTCTCTCTCTCTCTCTCTCTCTCTCTCTCTCTCTCTCTCTCTCACACACACACAGGGTCTATCTCTACATCTCTGTCTGTGCACATTCACTCTCAGTACATGTGATTCAGCCCGTTCCTATACAGGAGATTTTATATATTCTTCTGCAGGTATGACGAAAAAAAAAGAAAAGTAAATCTTAAAAAAAGTAGTTTATCCAACATATTCACCTCGTTTACATAATCTCAGTTCAACCAAATCCACGGGAATGTGGACTTGTGTCAGTTTTGAGTTAGAGACGCGACAGTTGTTCTAATTTCAAGCGAATGTATCTAAAAAACTGGGGAACGAACGTGCGTCTTCTGCGGTTGTGAAATTTGTGACAATCATCCCCCAAGTCAGCATCTGCCTGTTTCTTTAAGCCTCTTTAAACTCGCTGCTTCACATCTACTTTGACATGTTTGTTGTAAGATCCGGCCTCGGACTCGGATCGTGTTTGTTTCCGGGAGCAGCAGCGGAAAAGAAGAAATCTTAGTTTAATCCAACGTGTCAGCAGCAGACAGGACAGACGAGGTCGGTTGTTAGTGAAGACAGTGGAACGTCCAATAACGTTGAACATCTCTTCTTCTATGTCCACCAGATTGTTTGGATTATTTCATTTTTTCTATTTCACCATATTGGACCGACCCAGACATTCGTGGGAACCAGAGGTGCTGATCTCTGTCATAGAATCACTTCCACTTCCTCACTTCCAATTGATCTTCAAAGCAAAAACACAACATCTGTTTGGTTTCTGCAATGACTCCTATCGAGTTTGAGCTTTTATTTTTGAAAAGTTGTAGAAGACTGGCGTCGGTTGTTCAACAGTAAATCATTCAACTTTTATATTAAACTGCACACGTGATCGGTAACAGGGCAAATTCAGTTTCAGTTTATGAAAATCACAAAAATCTTTACTGCGGATGAACCAGGGAGGATGTGAATAAAAAGTGACAGCGTATCGTATTGTTTGAGGACGACGCGCTAACGACGAGGAATAATTCCGAAGTATCAACACGGGAGAACACAACGTGACAAACAGGCAGCGACTTAGTGCTTCAGCCTCCGTACGTACAGTAGATCTATATTTAGATGTATATTTCCTTTTCATTTCTCTTTGTTCCGCTGCAGGTTTTTTTAGACGGGACGAACACTTTGAACACGCATTTATTATTATTATTTCATCCAAGACGTCGTCCGTCGTCAGCGTCAGACTCCGAACGCACACGGGTGTGAACGTTCGCTTTGAAACATGTGAACTGTTGTTGTTCTTTTCCTGTTTGTTAAAACGTAACCTACATCCTGCACTTGGCAGATTTCTCTCCTCTGAACCACTGTCAGGCGGATGAAGTCAGCGACTGGAGTCCAGGTGCGTGAGGCAGGTGCAGACTGACAGGTGTCGGCAGCGTCTCCACCTGCTGCAGCCTCCCTGTAACCTTGCTGAATATTTCATATCTGCCAATATGTTTCCGTGTCACACTTTTGAAGTCGTGGCGTCGAATTTCACAGGGGTGACATCTTTCGGCGGATTGTTTTTTTTTTCTTTTATTGTTTTGCGACGCCTCCCCCCCCCACCTCCCCAACACAACAATGTCAATTTAGCATGCCTTGCTCATCAAAAGCCACCTTGTCTGCCAGCTGCTGAACACAAACCTCCTCTTTCTGAGCCTGGCTGTTGTCATACGTTTAAATTATTCATCCCCAATTTTAATAGACAGGAATATGATTATATAGTTTGACAATGAAGAGGAGGGGGGGGCAGAGGACGTGTGGTGGTGGTGGTGGTGGTGGTGGTGGGGTGGTGGGGGATCCTCCAAAATTCATTTCAAACATTCATGCATATTTAATGGGGTGGGTGCCAAGACTTCACACAGCAGCATAATCCCAATATGCGGCAAGTCGTTATCGCTGTCATAGGCAATATGCAATAATTCTGCCACAGTGCACCTCTATGGAGAACCCAACTGGTGTTCAGCCGCCAAGAGAGGAAGAAAACACGGCTTCAGAAGTCAAAACCCACTGCAACCACACACACACACACACACACACACACACACACACACACACACATTTGGATTCCTTCACTCTACTCGACAGCACTCCTGTCCTCTCTGTTGCCATCTCTGCTTTCTGATGGGAGTAAATGGTTGCCGCGTGGGTGAGGCGTCCCATCCGCCAGCATCAACCCCCAGCCTCTCGACAACCCCAGCACTTCAGAGAGGGGTAACGCACAAAGCCCACATGAGGTTTCACTCTTTTTTTTCCCAAACTCTCGAGACTTTATCTCAGAAGAGAAATATTCATCAAATGACGCAATGGTAAATGCAGAAACATTTCCTCTCTCGCACTCTTTGTGTGTGTGTGTGTGTGTGTCTTTCCCCGGTGGAAACTTTTAATTGCACGCTCTCTGGTGTTCCCCGGATTGTGGAGAATATGTGAGAGGAAGTGTCTTCAGCGTCCCGGGAAGACACGTGAGCCAACAACCAACAACACCCTGGAACTGAAGCAGCTGAACGGAACTCAGCCGTCTTCTGATTGTATTATTTACGCCTGTGCTTTGCTTCTGTGACGGGTCGAAATGTCCGCAGTGAAAAACAAGGCATAAATGGTCGAAGTGCCAGGAGAGCTGTTAAAATACATATGAGGATAGGGTGGGGGTGGGAGGGTGATGATGGAAACCCTCATGGGCTTTCCTCAGTGGGGCAACAAAAAGAGAGAGAGATTGCCATTTAAAAGAAAGAGTGGACAGCAAACAGATGTGGGCCACAACAAAACGGATGTGAGCCTGAAGTGGCCCAAACATTTCAAACATGGGCCTTTTTCTGGCAAACATGCGGTGCTCTGGAGTCCCACGTGGTAAACGGTGGATACGGCACAAAACAGATGCACGCCACCTTCGGCACCTGTGGCTCACCTGTGGCCCAGATGTGGCAAACAGGAGCAGATGACGGGGAAATCGAACACTGTGTGTGTGTGTCGTCACGTGCTGTCGTATGAGATCATGGTGCTGGGGGTCTCCTTGCCACTTAGCTCATAGATCATTCATTAGCCTGGTTCAGTCAACACGCAGGTTAGCGAGTTTATATATAGAGATCACACCTGTGAGAATTTTCTTCTGCTGCAGCAAACAGTGGAAGATGAAGTGGATCGTGAGTTCGACCAGCGACGGCGAAACACAACAGAAAGAGAAGAAGAGCGGCGGGAGAAGGTCATCGCAGTCCCGCCCCCACACCGTTTGATTGACAGATGATCTGTGGGAAGGGAGGCCAGAAGAGCGACAAGCCAGGAAACGTCACTTTTATTTCCTTCAATGAATTCTGTCACACTGACGGACAACACAATGCAGAACACACAACACAATACAGAACACACAACACAATACAGAACACACAACACAATACAGAACACACAACACAATACAGAACACACAACACAATACAGAACACACAACACAATACAGAACACACAACACAATACAGAACACACAACACAATACAGAACACACGACATATACAGAACACACGACACAATACAGAACACACAACACAATACAGAACACACAACATACCAGAACACACAACACAATCAGAACACACAACACAATACAGAACACACAACACAATACAGAACACACAACACAATACAGAACACACCAATACAGAACACACAACACAATACAGAACACAACACAATACAGAACACACAACACAATGCAGAACACACAACACAATACAGAACACACAACACAATACAGAACACACAACACAATACTGAACACACAACACAATGCAGAACACACAACACAATACAGAACACACAACACAATACAGACACATATTCAAAATATTGCTGAGATGCATCAAAGGATGAGATGATTTAAAAAATATGTTGATAATAAAAATAGAAAAATAATTATGACCAACTACTGTCATAATAAAACTGTTGTAGAAAATTGCCCAAAACAGGCAGCAGTCGCAGAGTGAAAACCTTTATACTTGAAATTGACATTATTTAAAATGTAATTAAAAAAAAGAAAGAGATTTTGAATGTTTCTTAAAACACCAGCTTGCGCATTACGTCTCTGCTGAGGAGGACGTTTCGTGCTCGGGCCCCAACGTGCAGCACTGACTTCCCATCTGCTGGTGTAGAAACATGCCGACAGGTTTTTTAAAGTTCAACTCCAATCAACGTTCACATTTAAAGTTCTGACGTGTGTGACTTCTCTCCCCTTTATTGAGTCTGTGGGTCGAAGTGAGAGCGGATCACACACTGCTTTTTAAATAACAAGGCAGGAAATTACCCTTTTCATACTCTGCTGAACAGAGTCGTGGGGAATTGACAAGTGGTTAGCAGCCGGCGTGTCCCCGGCGAGGACAGACCGTACCAACCGGGCTGGTAATATGAGAAAACTGCAAATTCATCCCTTAACAAGACATTTAGAAAAACTCATGAATACTTCGGGCTTTCTTTTTTCTAGTTTTTTTTCCTGTCCTCTAAAAAAAGTGACATTTGAGAAAGTGTCCTTCAGAGTTGGGGTGATGAAACTCCTCGCTGCGCTGCCTGAGCGTTTAAACGGTCCCAACAAGCCCCCAGTCGCCCGTTGGAGGAGCGGCGTCCAGCAGCCACCTGCTTCCCACGAGCCTCTGGTGGGCTGTTGGCCTCCATTCATAAACGTCTGGGAAATTACACATGTCAGGTCCGACCTGGACGGGCATGTAATGGGCAGCTCGCATAATTAACCCCGGAGAACGTTTATTAGTCCCAACAGCATCGTTCGCTCGGTGTCGGGGCGGGGGTGTGTGTGTGTGTGTGTGTGTGTGTGCCTGAGTATACGCTGGTGTGCTGTGATCTAAGTGAGGACCAATTGGAGACAATTAAGGGGACATTGTTGGAACGTCTTCAGACAGTGAGGGGCTGTGGGGGTATTGCTGAGTTGGGGGAGGGTATTTTTTTGTCAAGGTGATGACATTTTGGAAACCGAGGGTGATTTTTATGAAACATTTTTATGAAATGAGGACAGTAAAACGTCCGTAGGCCGGACCCGTCTCTTCTCGACTCGGGCCTTGGCACGTTCTGCAAAGGATGCGTCCCCTGAATTTGGACACAGCTTGTGAAGACATACCTGAGGTGCACAGTGTGTGTGCCCCCCGAATGAGTGTTCTCCTCAGCAGGCCCCGCGCTCTGTTACCGCTCAACGTCTCACTTCATAGTCTGCTGCCGAAGCCTCTCATTCAAATTCAGCTTCACTCACGACTTAGTTCCATCAATCACTTCCTCCGCGACGACAACAAAGTGAATCTCGTTTGGAAGCGAAACAATTACTGCGGCTCTGTCATAGATAGGTTCTGCCGAGTGCTTCGCCTCCTCTGAAAGTGTGCCAGGCTTTTGATGCACTCCCCCCCCCCCCCGCCGCCGCCGCTCCTCCTCCCAAATCAACCTCCCTGTCTCACCCGTCTCACGGAGATGTTGGCCGGCTATCGCTGTTGGCCAGTCGTCCTGCTGTTTGAGATGTGCTCCCTGTGCTTCCGTCTGGAGGGAAACTGTGACAGGCTTATCTCCCCCGACGCTCACTCACCTGGAAAAGGGAGGAAGAAAAAAAAAAAGCTGAAGGGTTTTGCAGCTTCGCCAAACACCGAATTTCCTCCAGAGTTGAAACCAACCCTGGGAGAAAATGTCATTTGAAGAATCTACTCCATTGGGAATCAAGTCTGAACGCTAAGAGGTGTTGGGGGAGGGGGGAGACACATATGAGATATATGGAAGAAGTTATTACAAATATCGGATTTTAACAATTTAACAAAAGAAAACGCCTTCGAGAAAAGATGCAGAGGCATAAGGTTTAATTTTATAACACATCAGCTGACTTGTTTTAATCAGAACTCCTCTTCTGCTCTGAGGAACCGTTCACACCTGACGTTTGGGTTCAGAGTCTGAAGCTCCGACACCAACAAGGTGGTTGTGGTTGAACGTTCTCTCAGAAAGAGACAGAACAACCTCCAGAGAACTGACGGACAACAACACCGGCGAAAGGTTTTTAAATGTTTAAATGCTCAGCTGTGACTGCATCGCTATTTCTTTCCATACGCTCGCCCGACAACTTTTATTGTCCTCACAGGTGCCCGCATAAAAGAAGCAGTGTTTTTTAATATCAGTGTAGAAATGAGCAGCAGCCTGAAGCGGGGGAGCCTCTTCCTCGTTTTTTTTACTCGTTACCTTTCTGCTCAGAGACGCTTCCACCCTGGATGTTGACTGCTGCTTTGTTTGAGAACAACTTATCACACTCAGCGCTGATATCCCGACGGTTTCTGGACCGTTTACCCGCTAAAGAGATAAATATGGAAGCTGCTGCTGCCGCTGCGCCTCGCGACAGCACAAAGAGAAAAGGTGCATATTCACATTCATCATCCTGCTGCAGGAGATGCAGGTAATGGTGAACATTTTGTGATGGTTACACAATCACAAAGTCTTTCATTAACACCTTGCCCCTCACGTTTCCATGGAAACAAGCTTGGCAACCGCACACATGTGAATGTGTTGGAGAGAGGAAGGTCTGTTTTCTCACTCACAAAGTGTGTGTCTGTGTGTGTGAGAGAGAGAGAATGATAGCATATGGCAGCGGCAGCATGTGCAGGAGTGTGTCACTGAGTAAATGTGTGTGTATGTGTGTGTGTGTGTGTGTACTTTCGGCATATGGCTGCAAATCAGAATCAGAATTTGATCCGATTTTTAATGACCACGTCGCAGAGGTCGAAGTTTGTTGTTTTCAGAGCAGCACGGTGGAAAAGTGTCAAGAGAGCAGATGTCATCATCACATTTTGACATTTGCAACAAGATTCACTGATATTTATATGTTCAGGGTCCTTATTGAAACGTGGGAGAAATCGGCTTTTGATGGGTTGTTTTAGCGGGCAGGGATTTATGGCGCCAGAGAGGGAGGGATCTGAGATTATAGATGCTGCTTGTTTGATTGTGTGTTTGTGGGATGGCTTATTACACTTGGGGGGGGGGTTATTGTCAACGTGGTGCAGGTGTATGTGTGTGTGTGCGAGCTGCTGCGGATTGAGGTGAGTAAACCTCGTTTTACTTTACTTTACGTTCATGGTATCGACGATATGGGAGGAACTAAAAATAAGTAGGTGATGGTTGTGACTTCTCCTGAGACACGTTGCTTTGGGGGTTGAGGTTGTGTCTGAAATCTGAAACGAGCTCCTGTGTTTCAGTCGTGTTGAACGGGAGGTTGCTGTCAAGGCACGACGTCGTGTCGTCTGCATGTCGACGATACGAACGGTGTCTGAGCTGCGGTGGGATGTTAAAAGGTTCGTGCCGAGGGAGAAGAGCCAGGGTGAGAGGTCCGGGCCCCCGGGGGCCTCGCTCTCTGCAATCATGCATTCATGTGCAGCGTACGAGCACGTGTTCGTTTTTATATGCAATGTGTGCGTTTGTGTGCGTGAGACAGTGTATGGGTGACTGCTTGTTCATTTGCATGTGTGCATGTATTTGCATTTTAAATGATATTTATGCAAGCAAGCACATGTACAAACTGCAGGAGTGTGTTTGTGTTAATCTGTCCTTTCCTTGGTTTGCGCACAGTTGTTTGTGTATGCACACGTGGCTGTGTGCAGACCTGTGTGTGTGTGTCTAGTAAAATCTATAGCTGCAGGCTATGTTCTTGTATATCTGTGTGTGTGTGTGTGGGGGTGTAGGCATGCAAATCCATACAAAAAAGTGTGTTGACGTAAGTGCGTGAAAAGTCAGTTTAATGGGTGAACATACCCAGACGAAAAGTGAACTACGAGCCACACTGAGAAGCTGCTGATCCCCACACAGACACACACACACAGACACACAGACACACACACACACAGACACACACACACGTCCTTTGGTTGAGTCGTCACTAGTCAGCAGCAGCTGGAAGCGACATCTTGTACTATCGCACCCAGCAGACGCAAATTACTCTCCTGTGACATTTCAGTGCTTAAAAGGAGAAATTTCATTTGACCAATTTGACGCTGCCAGACAGCCGCTCTACCACTGCGCCAACACACACACACACACACAAATCCAAACACACTCACATTCACTAACACTATTAACTGCTGAGCGGCCTTGAGGGACAGAAAGAAGACAAATCTAAATCCAGAGGCTCATGAGGACCTGAGGTGAGTCGAAGGGCTTTTACATAAATGTCCATGAGTCCAGTTCGTCTGCAGACGCTCGTCTTGTCTATTTTTCGGTCTTGAATTCTTCACCTTTTCGTTTCAGTCTCTTTCCTGTTCTCTCTCCTGTTAGATAGAAAAAACTATTATATCCGTTTCAATAGAGAACATTGATTTTGTTGCCTCTGTAATATCATCACTGTTTTACTACAAGTAACGTCATTCAAACATTATATCATCTGAGGTGAAGACTGCATCAATCCTGCAGCTTCTTCTTCTTCTTCTCCTCCTCCTCCTCCTCCTCCTCCTCTTCTTCTTCTTCTTCTTCTTCTTCTTCTTCTTCTTCTTCTGTCTCATGCAATTGGTCCGAAAGTCCGAACTCTACAAAAACATGTTTTCACTCATTATTCATTATTATTGATTTCAAATAATTCTGCTTTCATGAATGTTTCTTTGTCTCCTTGTATTTTTAGTTTCAAACAGCGACGATGCCACAAGAAGAAAACTTTACTAAAGTCCGTCCTCCTCTCTTAAGAACCTGACTTGTCCAGTCACCTGGTCGTAACCTGTCTCCCTCCACCTGTTATTCTCTCACTTAAACTTCCGCTCTTTCTATCATCGTGTCTCGTTTAGTCCGACAACTTGTTTCTCGCTCTCGTCTGCTCAGTCTTTATTCTCGCTCCCTCGCCGTCCTTGTGTTACTCTCTCTCTCTCTCTGTCTCCCTCGCTTTATCTTTGTGACTCAGTCTTTCCTTCTGTCTCTCTTTCCATTCCTGACTCACCCGCTCTCTATTTTAATCTCTGTCTGCGTCTGCTTCTCCACTCTCTCTGTTTCTGTCTCAGCGTCAATCTCTCCGTTTGTCTGAGTCCTTCGTTCCCCGTGTTACCTTGCGCTCTCTCTTCTCTTGTCTGTCTGACTCTTCTCTCCATCTCTCTCTCTCTCCTTCTCCTCGTCTGTTTCATCCTCGTTTTCCCCCTCTCTAAACATCTCTCCTTTAAATATACAGGTATGTCTCAGTAATCTGTCGTCACACCAAATATGGACGCAAATCCTCTCCAGCCTTGATCCTTCTCCCTCTGTGTACAACCTGATCGACTTACTTACACACACACACACACACACACACACCTACTTCTCCAAAAGCACTTCACTCCTCGCATATGTACCGAATTAGCCTTGATAGCCCGCGGCGACTTCCATCTTAATAAGTGCGTTGTTTATGGGCCTATAAGCAAAATGTTGCTTGCACAGTTCATTACTGCTGAGTGGGGAGGGAACTCCCAGGAGGCAACACACACACACACACACACACACACACACTCTCTCCTGGCTGCCAAACACTGGTTTCTTTCGTATTTATCCTCCATTAGTCCTCTGTGCACTTCTTTCTTCAATATCATGACAAAGACAATATTTTGGTGCCACTTTTCTACGGAAGCATCCCCCTTTATAAATGTTACACACATTTTTTATTAATAGTGAACACATAATTTAATATTAAAGACAACTTTTGTGTTGCCTTGAAGTCGCTTTGTCGGAGGGAATCTCCTTCAATGGAGAAACAGATGATTCACTGGAGAAGTGCAACTGAACATTTGGACAAAAGTTCTTGACAACAGTTTCAAAAAAATATACATTTTATTCTTCATGAAATTATGATTCATCACAACCAAGAGTATAATTGTCGTATTATAACTTGACACCAGTATTTTAAAGCAGCACTGAAGACACTTGGTTTTTCTTTCCTTATTTTTCAAATGTTTTTAAAGATATTTTTACGTAGTAAGACGATGAGGTGGCTGTGAAGACAAAGTGTCAGCTTCGAGTCCTCCAGTGTTTCAGCCGTTCAATCTCCGAGACTTTAAATTTAGTATTTGTGGTGTTTTGAATTCGCTTTGTTACCAGCGCTCCTCTCTTATCAAAAGCCAATAATCTAATTTGCCAAAGCAGTAAATCACAATTGTCCCCCCTGCTGGGTTCCATTCAGCATCAGCCCTGTTGCATCATCCCTGCATTAAGGATGAGGTGGAACAGGCTCCCATGGTCTTCAGACCACGGTTTGAAACGCAGGTGATCCAGGTCTCACAGCATTCACATCGTCTTAACAACTCGTCTCACACTTTACCTCCGACATGACGACAAACTACAACCAGCAACAACAAAAGAACACGCAATTTTGAACGAGTATGGTTCTAGGGGACCTGCAGGAGAGTAAGTAGATGTTAATGATAATGTTCCACACCAGTGGTTTTACTGGAATCCACAACAATGTTACACCTGGAGTTAATGACAGCCGTTTCCCAATTCATGCAAGTAGTGCCGCTGTGGTTTCATGTGTTATTCCAGCCTTCCAGGCACACATTGGTTTCAGCTCACTTCAGTGTGATATGAAAATCCACACACTGTGACATTAAACTTACTGAATATACCTAATACAGTACGAGTACGTACATTTATGGCCTGTTTTTAGTTATGCTTTTCATTTTAAAGTGCTACAAGTATCTCCTATTAGAAAACAAACAGGAAACCAGGGGATTTCTCCTGATCACAGACGTCTCAGAGCAACTCACCCAGCTCGTGCTCTTATTGTTGCATCCTGGGAGACGTTGTGGCTGCAGGAGCGACGGTATGTGACACTGGAACACGTGTCGACACTGGGAGCGAGTCGGGGAAACAGATGGCTGTGCAGCGCAGCAGTGATGCTAGCAAGAGTCAATGCTCAAACTGTGTGTGACAGCAGCGATTCTCCGTGTCGCTCAAGTGTGTGGGAGCAGGCATGCAGAGACAAACACACAACACGGACAAAACACACAAACAAGCGAGTGCACGCTCGTGCAGACACACAATGTGACAGCTGTGACATCGCACTGGTTATTGCCGTCTTTAGTCCCTCTGGAGCAGAACTGATGGAGTCGTGTTGTCGGGACGCGTGGGTCAAATGAGTCAAGAGCGACAATGCATGAAACGCACGAGGAGGAGATTGTGTCTTTTACATTTGTGCTTTTCTAAAGTGATGATATCAAGTCACAGATATAAACGGTGGTTTGTCAAAACACAGTGGAAGTCAAAGTCTGAGATGTTATGACACCCTTTTTACGACATCCTTTAAAAACGTAAAACAAAATGATGGAGTACAGCGAACTCGCGTAAAAGTGGCCGTCCGCTTTTAGCGCAGCTCCGTCTTTATCAGTCAAATATATCACAAACACAAATATTTGCAACACTTCCTATTTCAAAGTAAAAGAACACAAGTGTTTCTGCTCACAGAATCCATTTATTTGTTTTATTACGATTTTTATTGTTATTACCGCGGAACCGGAAGATGCACGGCTTCATACCGCAGAGTCCTGACATTTAGCCGAGTACAGGGATCTATTTTATTTGAGGAAATACAGTCACACCAGAAACATCACGTAGTCGCTCTGGAGACACGCAGGAGAAGATATCAGGAAAACAACAGAGGCGACGCAGCAGATGAGCGATGCAGCCGTCACACACTGCACACGCACTGTAGTGCAGCCCCGGCATTACCGGGTCAACAGAATCTCCTTTTGCCATATCTACTTCCAATCTCACAGACACACACAGACACACACACACACACACACACACACACTGCAGCACCAAGTGTTAGAACGGAAATTGAGGAATCGGTTCTTTGCCTTAATACACAAGAGACAAGAAATAATTACTTTTTTCCATGAAATCCACACATTGTGAATTTTGTTTTCCTCTATAATTTTGTAGATAATTGAATAAAACACCCCAGAGGTGCTATGCTGCTGCACAAAAAAGAAAGCAAACACACACACACACAGACACAGACACACACACACAGGAGGAAATCTAAAAACACAGTCTCAGTGTAGACTTGTTATATCTCAGCCATTAGACGACTTGTCGGAAGGCGATGCACGTCGGTTTTTGAAAAATCTCGGGATGGACTGAGAAGAAGAAAAACAAAAAAAAACAAACAAAATAATTGCCTTAAAAAATAACACAAGCAGACGCACAAACGCACATCTAGACCCACTCAAACACATGTGCTTGTGCAGGCGAGGGACTACAAAGCGCCTGGCAGGTCTGTGTTTGGTTGTTGAGCTTTCATTAAGTGCGACGGAGGAGCGAGGCTTTCGTTTGATCACTGTCTTATCTACATCCCAATTACTCCTGCCTGTTAGCTGCCGATGGGAGAGAATGGAGGAGCTAAGACGGCCTTGAAGTCCATCAACCGCCCCCCCTCACCCCCTACACTTTTCTCACTTCAAATTGGGGTTAGAGGCTTTAGCCCCCGACACGTCTTTGGCTTTGGGCTGAAGGCAGCAGGGGAATCTGCCTTTTTTTTTTACTGAGCTTAAGATGAAAGGGATGCCGTATCTCCCATGATCTGATCCCGTGTCAGATTGTGTCAAATTCACTTCAGTCCGCAGCTTTGAAAGATTTAAAGCGATGTAAGAGACTGATGTCGGAGCAGATACAAACGCTGGTGGGTGAAGAGAACAATAAAATGGACGACATGTCTCCCGTTGGACAAAAGTGAAGCGACTGAAAATGACAGGAATCATCTTTGAGGAAAAAAAAATATTTGACATGTATCTGTTAACATGGTGGAGGCAGGGTGTGTGACCTATACTGCAGCCAGCCACCAGGGGGTGATCAGGAAGTTTTGGCTTCACTTTAAAAAAAGTTGTTTAGTCGTCCATTTTTCTAAGCTGAGTTTTAACTTCCCAATTTCTGTTTTCACAACATTTACTGGTTTTTATGCCTCACATTTCTTAACCTGATCCATTTTATGATGGATTTATTGTGTCGAGCCTTTATTCCGCTGCCCTTGCAGAGCACACACATGAAGTTGATTTTCACTTACAGTACTTGGCCTAAAATAACAATTTATGTTTTGAAATTATGTTTCATTCAGGTTGTGGGAAAATAATTGAACTCATAAAAAAAATTCTAATCAAATCTGTGACATTGGGTTTCAGAGTCTCTCTCATCTGATGAAAAGATCTTTCTATAGAGCTGGTTTTGCACTTTCTGCACTGAAGTAAACACATTTTTTAAGTTTTTGAGCTATTTGAAATATTTTACAGCTCGTGAAAATATTCAATTTATTTAGAATCGAAGACTGAAGATTGTTATTACCTCTGAAGTGAAGGTTACGTGTTTGTCTGTCTGTTAGTGAGCAGGATTATGGAAAACATACTTATCTGATTACCATGAAACTTGGTGTAAGGCTGCTTTATAGTTCAGGTAAGAACTTGCTGATTTTTCTGACAATAATTCATGATTATTAATGAAAGAATCGGACATGTTTAGGGGACTGATATTTAAGTGTGGAATTTCGTGCAGATCCAAATAAAAACCAGGATCAAGTCTATCGGGCATTGGCGGAGTTCCGCACTCTTCCAGATTTTATTTTATCTGGAACAAAAGCAAACTCCAGTCAACATGTAATTCATTAGAAGTTTTTCAACAGAGAAAAAACAGATCTGAATTCCAAAGGAAAGAAGGAAATAACAGGACCCAGGATCGAACCCTGTGGTACACCACACATAAATAAAACAAAACAATAATATGTTGATAATCAGAATTTGTGACTTGTGAACTACACCCCTGATGTTTTACAGTCTAGTTCCACATCTACATGTGTTTCCATCTCTACCTCAACTTTATCTCTGGCCAATTAAGTCACGTTTCTGATAATGCACAACGACTGGTCCGTCTCAAGGAGAAAGAAGAGGTAGAGTTGTACGTTGGCCATTATTTTTCACACAAAAACATAATATTACCTCGACTCTTCCTGGTCATATCGCCCACAGCATGAACATTCATCACGGAGAAAAATAAGCATCGGGGGCGTGGAGCCCTGCACGTCCCGGACGGACCAGTGTAATAACTGCAGTCAGTCATTCTGCATTATACAACAGCACAGGGTGCCATGATATTGTACAAGGCTCAGCTGTAAGGAGGTCAGGTGTGCACATACTGCTTTTGACCTCATTAACTAGTCTGACACACATACGCACACACACACACACACACACACACACACACGTGAGAGTGCATGATACCAGTGTTTGGATGTGAAGTGACATGAGAGAGGTACATTTCTCCTTCAGGCTCTGAGGACTTGTAGTTACAAGGTAATAATACTTCAGTACAGGTTACTGATACTAGATCTGTACACATCTCTGTACATATCCCATGATGCACTGCTGGAATGCATGGCTTCAACCTCACTGACCCGCCTTCCTCTTGTACGTCCGCCACCCTCTAGTGCACCACTCTGCATGAATGCACACTATAAGATGCATAAGTAAAGTCATGAATAAAGCATATATAAATATATATATTCCCATGTACGAGTGTGTGTGTGATGACGTCAGAGCGCCGTCCTCCACCCTTTCACTTTGCGCTCTTTAAATCCCATTCATGCATCTTTTGATACCGTCCTTCGTTTCTTTTATGTCTCGTGTTGAGGCCTTTTAGACCTTCTGTGAAGGACGTGAAATCACCTTGTTGAAACTCGTCCTTGCCCATCAGCTGCTTTTCATCGTCTTTAGGCTCCATGCTCGTTTTCTCCTGAACTATTTCTCTCACCTTGAGAGTGCAGAGCGAGTATCAAATATTCATCAGAGGCCAATGACGAGAAGAGAACATGTGATAAATTTAGTTTGCAGTTTTGGCACCGTGCTCATTTTATAGGGCGTCTAATACTCCCTCGTACAGCTTATGCATAATAGTCTGTATTTCGTCTTATGCGTAGGAAATGTGTGTGATGGATAAGTTTAGACTTTTGCCTTGAACTCGATGACTTTGTTCTAACCCTTTCAGATCAGTGGGTTTTATTGTTGGACCAGGTCCTCACAGGAACCTGGTTCTGCAGGAGGAACATGGCTTCTTGGCCGTGTGCAGTTCATCTGTATCTGGGTCTCTCTCATGGGGAGAAAATATCACAACACGTGGCGGCACGTCCTCCAGAATAATCACATCCAAAGTCAGACTAGAACTGGAACTATAAAAGATGCATGGTGTTGTTAGAGCAGCCAGGTTGTTGGAAACACGTCTTGTTTCTCCCGTCAACCTGGTTTCTGTCAGGGAAGGTGTCTGAATAAAACTTTTTTTTTATTTTCATTGACACATAAACCTCGATTCATCTCACAGACAACTTTACTTTTTGATGATCGCTGTTGGCATCATGTTTTCATCTGGGTGGATTTAGTTTTTTTGAATGAATATAATAAATGCAACTGTCATTATGAACAGTCACCAGGAGATGGCGGCGGTGGATGATCGGGACAGAGGCTGCGGTTAGCATCAGGTGTCTGGTTCGGTTTGAGCAACAGTGGAAAACCAAATGTTTTCTATGAGCATTTTACTGATACAGAACTGAAGGAGACACATTATGCTTTTTCAGTTTGTCCACTCTTTCATTGTTATTATGTTTTTTTTACGTCAACCAAGGGGATTATCTTTACTTTGTTATTTAGCATGATTTCACAAAAATTACTGAACTGATTTCCAAGAAATTTTGTGGAGGTGTGGAGCATTTCGTTAACAAAGCGAGACGGGGAGTTACCGCTGGGTTTGTGAATGTAAACACTGAAAACTCCTGAAACACCTCGTTTGTAATCTACCCCGTGTGTCCCACATTCGCGTAATGTACGCCGAGCGATCAGACTAGCGAAGCCTCGAACAACGCCGGGTAAAGCAAAGTGGAGGACGACATTTTCAAAATATGCTGGAAGCAGTTGACCAATCACAACAGAGTGGAGCACCTGGCCAATCAGGGCAGACTCGGCTTCATCAGGAGGGGGGTCTTAAAGAGACAGGAGCTAAACCAAGTGTTTGAGACAGAGGCTGAAGAGAGGAGCTGCAGCGATGGACAGTCTGAGGAAAGTGACGTGTTTTCTGAACATTAGAGCATCTAAAACTTTTCAAGTAACTGGAATATGAGCAAGATATCTTTCAATTAACAAAACAATCTCATTCGGATTTAGTCTGAGTTCAGTTTCCTTCAAAGCGTCAGCTGCTGCAGCTTAGTTGTACGTGAACGTAGTTTCTAGAAACTGATTGATATCACAGCCTGGCAGGTTTTTAATAACCTTCAAACATGCTCCGAGCTTAATAATAAAGATCAGCTGGAATAAAAAAAACTAGAGTGAAGTTAAACCATTGGTCCACTGTACAAACGATGATCACACTTCTAATCATGTCTATTGATTTTCCTCCCTCATGCATTCCAGCACATTTAATTCCAAGACCCAGAAGATGCTGTCAGTGCGCCTCAGTTTCTCATTTCCCCGTGTTTCTCCGGTTTCGTCTTCAGGAATGAATGTTTGAAGAGTCTAATCTCTCCGTATTGATGCGTGTCAGCGTCAACTGTTCACACAAATGACAGAAGAAGGGTTCTGAGAAACGTCCTTGATGTTCCCTCCGCACCTTTCGGGCGCCGCCACAAAGAACAAGAAATGAATCTCTCAAGTCACGACGAAAACTGCTAAAAATGGAGCGTTTGTGGACTTCGCTGTTGTCACAAGAGGAATTGCTTGAAAAACTCTTGCTCTCATTATGTCTCGTAACAGCAATTAAATCATAATGGTTTGGTGTCTTGAAAGGACGAAAGCGTCGATCTCTGTGAAGTAGGATTTCTTTGGCTGAGGCGTCGACAGGAATATCAGGCTGTTAAGTCTTAGTTTCATCATAGCTCATTAGGGGGGGGGGTGCAGAATCAATGAAGTTACGTAATTATGGGTTTTCTGCCTTAAATGAAGCCTTTGGTTTGTTAAGTTTTCCCTCCTTCACTCCGTCAGCAGCCGTGCAACACACATCGTCCCCTTTGATGTCGAATCTTCCCATAATTAAATTGTATAATAAGAAAATGCACCTTTCTAGGTCCCATCACTAGATTGTATATGGAGGAGAGAGGAGAGCTACAGGGAGCCGACAACATTATAGAACCACTGATCAAACCCTCATTTGGACGATGAAGAAGGGACGGTGCATATGTTCGATTCCGCACTTCATCATTGTGTCGTATTTCCATTATCAGTGTTCAGTACCAATACAGGTTGGTGCACTTCCTTTGGCTAGTGCTCAAACCTACCTAGAGGTAATCTGCCTTATCTTTCCAGTGGCACGGTGGTACAGTGGCACGGTGGTACAGTGGTTAGCACCTTTGCCTCGATAAGTGCTATTGTCCTAGCACTTGCATTCTCTCTCTCTCTCTCTCTCTCTCTCTCCTCTTTGTGCACAACCAACATTGTTTCTACATTTATTGTCATTTTATTCTCATATAAGAATCTTTGACCTGCACAAAGATCATATTATTACAGGTCCTGCAACGTGGAAACACCATACTACACCACCTTTTTATACACACACACACGCACACACACACACACACACACACACACACACCCCTTTACTTTGACTGTACACCGTGTTGCTCCCAGTGACTGAGGAGTTTTTGATGTTGGCAACACTACCCGATCAAAGTCAAACACAAAAGCTCAGCGTGTGTGTGTGTGTGTGTGTGTGTGGTGGAGGAGGAGGAGGAGGAGGGGCAGAGCTACAGAGAGGGAAACCACCCCATCCCTCCTCCTCCTCTTCCCCCAACTCCACCCGGTAGTCACCCAGTCACACACACATCACACACACACACACACACACCGATGAGATCATTCCTGATGAGATCATCATGTCTCTGTCTCTCTCTCTCTCTCTCTCGCTCTCTTTGCATCTCGCTCTCACTTTTATTTCTCCCCCCCCCCTTTCACATACAATATCAACAGAAAACGGAGAATATTAATATTTTCACATCCTCTCTCGTCACAGAATTTAAAGCTGTTAAAACTTAAACACGTCGGGTTTAAATAACTAAATGAGCGAGTAGCGTCTCTCTCTCTCTTTTATCTGTAACACAAACGCTGCCTCCTGTTCCTCCGTCTCTTTCTCTTTGTGTCACTTCAGTTCAAACGACTCTATTGACATTTAAACGAGTTTCCTCTCCTCTTCGCCGGAGCAGCTCCGTTCACTGTTAAATACATAAACGCAGCAAACAAATTGAACAAACGGCACAAACACAACATGACACAGAGTCGCTGGGTGAAGCAGCTCCTACTGGGTTTAAAAAGTTACAGCAGATTGTGTTTTCAGCTCAATAAACACATGCCGTCTTTAAACCAGTGAAGAAACTAGAAGCTGACCACTTTATCACTATATTGCATATATGTGTATTGTCTCAGATACAATATCTCAAAGTCTAGATTCATTTTTATATACAATCTATGGATTTACCAGGTCATTACAAGGGTTGTTGTGCTCAGAAGTGGCCAAAAGATTATATACTTACATATATCCATAATAATATAATAATCAACTTCTTGGTTAGACAAGAAACTGGTTATAGCTGCAGATGTTCTGCCTCATTTCTGTATTTACAGAATTGGAAATATGTACGCGTCAATATTGTTGATAATGACTTTAACATTGAGTGTTAACTCTGCAAATGTCTCCATTTATTTTTCTCATTTCTCATTTTCTTTTATCACCAATTTATTTTTCATATCTGTTTGTTTGTTTCTAACCTCCGTCTCTCTGATGAAGTCGTTTCACTTTTCTCTTTTATTTTTCTCCTCCTGCTCCCACTCGGTTTTGCTGTATTGGCATCTCTGCTCATGAGAAGCAGCGTTTCCAAGGCGGTTTACGACAGTTTTTTCTTGCTCTGTCTGCGATTCTCTTCCTGCTGCAGAGAAAACACCCAAGACCACAATGAACCCGCTCCCGACTCCACCAACACACACATACGGAGCGCGACTTTCTAGCTCCCGGGGTGACTCGAGCGGAGTAACGTCCCTCCAAGGCCACGCAACTTTCTTAATTAAAGGCATAAATTTCCTCTCCCGCTCTTTCTCCACGACAGAACTACGGGGCGTTAGCTCGGTTCGCCTCGGCTGAGTCTCTGTGAAGCGAGCGGTGATGAAAAAAAAAGAAATAAATAAAGGGCAACCCCTCAGCGACTCAGCTGTGCTGCTGCAGCGAGTCCTCGAGGAGCCCCATCCTGAGAGGGCCGTCATTTACATATTGCTTTGATGAAAGAATGCATTTATTTGGTTTTTATTTGCGTCAGTGGGACAGGAGGAGCTGCGTTCCTCCTCCACATTCCTCCACTTTCCAACGCAAAACCTGGAAACAGAGAGAGAAGTAGAAGAAAGCGTGTGTTTGTAGGTCTCATTGAAACGTCAGGGTTAATTTACAGATGTTTGTTTGTTTGTACGTGTCGGCTCCAGATGCTGCAGATGTGTGAGGTTGTCGCTCAGTGGAAACAAATTCAATCCACCTGATCCTGTTTCTCCTTTTAAATACATCATCTGATTCTGTCACCTTGTTGTTGTTTGTCAGCCTCAGCTTCGATTCCTGTGATCACACACACACACACACACACACACACACACACTTCAGAGGAAGCTGAATGTGAACAGCGGCTCCATCTTCAAGGATTAATTAGAGAATCACTGATTTTAAAGTGTAACATCCTCGCCCCGTTTTAATTAGAGTAATTGATCCCGATATGTTTAGTGAAAAAACCACAACATGTAACCACACTGATAACTACGTGTATCTGCCGGAGAGAAATACATTTAACACATTTAAGGCCACCGTTTGACAACAACAAACAAAAACTGTAGAACAAATACATTTAAGAAATCGTAAACTACGCAGCACACTCGTAGAAATCATCCCACTTTACCTCTTATTTATTTTTGGTCCATGTCCCATCTGCTGACATGGAGAAGGTTAGGTTAATGACCTACACTGCAGCCAGCCACAGGGGGCGATAGAGGGGATTTGGTGTCACTTCTAAGGAGCCATCATGTCATCCATCTTTATTCACAGTCTATTTATCATGACAACACTGATTAATTATGAGACGCGATCGATTCCCATCGATCCTCAACGATCCGCGTTCCTCTTTTTCTGATCAAATCATCATTAGCTGTTTTCAAAATGTCCAAATCAATATTTTCAAGCTCAGACTGGACGACACCATGATAGTAATTAATCACTCTCACAAGTGAATAGAGCGATTTTTCTTTTCTGTCTCTCTCGGACACACACACACACACACACACACACACAGACACACACTGCCATTGTCCTTTTGCCTTTCGTCTGCGTTAACATGAATTGCAGTTGTAAAACTGTGTCCGTACGAGAAGCTCTCGCCTTGAGACTAAAGCCTCCGTTGTTATTTATTTTTACGCTCCGTCTCTCTGACCTTCGCTGGGAGACAACTTTGTCACGGCTCAACTCGAAACTGCAGTTTGCTGGATAATCGTTTGAATCACCTTGTCGGCTTTGCAGTGAAGCCTCGTCTTCAGGAATCGTACGAAACAAACACTGTGCTTTTTTTTTTTTTAAATACACCAAGAATCGTTTTACCAGCATCATGAAAGGGATTACGTAAAGCAACGCGTAATATTTAGGTTTCACTGAGCAACAGCTTTTTTTAGTTTGGTCCATGTCCCACCTGCTAACATGGAGGAGGCACACTTCTCTTGGGAGGAGACTAAACATTGGATTTAATTTCATACCAACATGTTTTCATTCAACATGTCTGAAGCATATTCCTCCAACGGAAACCTTTAATTACTGGAATTATTAGTTAACCTCTAAGGTGCATGTAGTTCATGTTGTCACAGATATCCAGTGTTGATTTGGATCCTGGAGTTTGTGCAGTTTCATAAACAACAGTTGTAAAAATACTTATGACAAGATCCTAAATAACGTACAATTCCCTGTAAGGTATTATCAAATCTATTGTTATGGACTGATAATGTGTTTTAAATATATAAATAAAGTTGAAGAAACAGAAATCCAGTTTGAGTGAGAGTTTTATTCAACTAAATGTTATTTTTATTGATCATTTAATTGATCTGTAATTAAATTCTGTTGTGCAACATTTATTATTGCATCTTGCATATTACAGTTTATCTAAAAAACTGTGAAACGCTGAGACAAAAACGTCTCTCGTCTCGTTGTCTCGTTCTCTCTTCGCCCCGTGTCTCCTGCAGCCGGCAGCACTCAGTAGTGTTTCTGTCATTATGAATAAAGGAGTCGTCCCTGCTCAGGTTAAACGCTCAGCGCTGCGTCCCCCCACCACCACCAAGCTGCACTGTGGGGGCCGCTGAGGAGCTGCACTGCAAATTGAGATACATCCGCAGCTGGAAGACAAAGCACTGGCATGAAATCAAAGCAGATTAACGATAACTACGAGCCACAAGTAGATTCAACACACGGCTTTGGAAACATTTCCTTTCACAGAGCGTCTGAATAATGTGTTGCAGTGGATCTGCACAGTTTTGTTTTGGCCCCATGGAAATCAAACCTTGTGTTCACGACGCCAAGTTGGACAGAAACTCCGAACGCTCCCTCACCAATCTCCTTGATTGATTCCCCCCCCCCTCGCTGATGAGTAAATATGTATTTGCATACTTGACACTAACGACCGATTGCTGATTCCTTAATGGCCTCATATTTCTCTAATTGGATGAGTGTGTGAAGCTAATTAATTAGCAATTACCTGCTAATGGTTGCATATTCATGAGCCCGCAGCCTATTAGCCTCCAGTAAATACTTATTAAGAGGCCCTGATTGCTAAGTAGCTTATCATCAGCTTGCTCATTGTCAGATAATTGCAGCGTGTTCACTTTCTTTATTCACTTTGTGCTGATGAGTAAACAGTGACTCCGGTGGGACTGTGGGACGAATGGGTGAGATTTGCGTCAGGAATGACACTTGTCTTCACTTTGGGCTTCGTTGCCGCTTTCATCTGTTTGTAACTTATCAGAATTTAGTTTAGAAATAGATGCTGTGGTGATGATAATTAAAACAAGTTTAGTGTCCGTTGTAAACCTGCCTGTTTGGGGGCTGCTGCCTGTGGAGACGCCGGTTAGGTGCAGTTTTCAATCAAGGACGAAGAAGAAGACTTTTGTCCACAGACTGACTGTTAAGAGCACCCCCCCTGACTGCAGCACTGTTTATTCAAACTTTATTAATATTATAAACCCTATTATTTGAAAAGAGAACAAGTGAATTAATGTGTTTTCTCTCAGCTTCTCTTCACATTCATGCAGTTACATGCATTCACCTGGTGTCTTCTAGTCACTATTTACTATTTATACTTCTGTTCTTATTCTAGTCTATTCACCTGTCAGTCACTGAGCTGCTCCTCGTGCCTTGCTCAAGGGCTCGTTAACACATTTGCAAGGTAACACTCGTCTTTCTCTCGATGTAAACTTCTTCCGTTTGATATTCGAAACAACAAACTGCTTCTCGTCGAGATTCACCTGCTAATTTAAACCAACTTGTCTCAACATGACCTCGACAGGTTTTACATTTTTGAACAAAAGCAGATTCCCTGTATCGTTGGAGAAATTGAATGATTTTTTTTGGGGACGTTTTCCCACAGGGAACGGGAGCTCTTCAAATGCAGCATCCCCTGAAACGCAGCCCTGCACGGACGAGGCTGCACCTGTGAGCAGCCTGACAGCGCTCTGATCAAAAGAGGCAACTTTTGAAAGTGCATAATCAAATAAAAGGAATTATTCATACAAAATGACACATGCGGGGCTCAGACATCTCTTGGCTCTGAACGCCGCTTTTGAATTTCCAAACGAAGCGTTGTCATCTTCCTCCTGTTCGTGTGTATTTTTACTTTTTTTTGATTGAAATCACCACATTGGTCTTTTCTCTGGGTAAACACAACACATCTCCTCATGCTCGGCACCCAGAGACGCCTGTGGCTCGCGAGGTTGGGATGGCAACGGCGAGATGCACTCAGGCTTGCATCCATGCAGCTGGGACCCATGTTGTGCCACAGCCTCGGGGGATGCTGGGAAAGTGGAGTGAAGGGTCAGGGTGGGGGTGGGGGTGGGGGGTTGGAGGGGAACAAACTTGGGATTAATTAGGTTGAATCAACTGTCAGGAAGCGGCAACCTTACAGGGATGCATCTTTGATATATGTTCGTCTTTGAGTTTCCAGTCGCAGGGAAAACAAACCAGATGTGAAGGATGTGGAACCTTCACATTTTCCTTTATCACATTATAATTCATAAAGTACACAGAAAACACGAAGTAGAGAAAAGGCAACTGAATCGGGTGAAAGGAAAAAAGGAAAATCTATTGAAAATGAAGCAAATTAAAGTAAGAGGACGTGTGTGTGTGTGTTGTGTTGTGTGTGGGTGTGTTCAAAGACAGAGACGTACGAAGAGAGAGATTTGGTGCCGAGCTACTGAGGAGCGAGCTTCTGAAACTTGTCAAGAAAACACTGAATCGAAACTACTTTCCTCACGACGTTCAAGGGACTGTTTGCGTTTTTTCCCCTCCGCCGGTTTTATCACCAGACAGCGCAGCAAACTGCACTTTCCACATCAGAGGCAGAAATATTCCTCCAAAATCAATCATCTCACATTACAGGGAAGATATTTCCCTCTTCTGCAGACTTAGTTTTAAGAGGATATTCAAATTCATGGCATGAACCTTAAAAACACACCCAGACGCTGCTGCCTGAACATGTTTAAATATGAAGAAACAACAGCACAGAGTTATATAGAAATGTTAACTTTAGGTTTGATCTTCATCCGTTACCTCTTGTTCTGTGAGGGGTGCGCGCGCGGGGGGGGGGCTGGAGCCAATCCCAGCTGACACGGGGCGAGAGGCGGGGTTCATCTTGCACAGGTCACCAGCGTATCTGATATAGATGCTGCTTCCAGACATGAAAACTAATTATTCATTAATTGAATATTAATTTGAGGGGTGGAGCCTGGAGGACGTAGAAATTCCTCCAACATGGTTCTTAGATTCTGAACTTAGCCTCAAATTAACGCGACAATAACAAAAGCATGAGAGTCGCTCGTCTGCAGCGGGAACGACGAGTGCGTCACGACAACGTTCGACTTCCCGGCTCCAGGTGAGAGAGGCATCGTTAGTCCCACACCTCCACTCACCTGTCAGTCATGTTGACGAGCTGTCACACTGCCCGAGGCTGAGGTAACCGGCTTCCGCGGAGCCACCGCGGGTGTGGAGGAAGCAGACGTTCTGCCTGAACAACGGGAAACACTGATGTTTACTGCTTTTGAACGTTTGGCGTCGCAGGTCCCTCATCCTCCGCCTCCCTGCTGCTCAACCGACCGACTGCAGGTCGCAGGAAACGCTTTGTAGGCCACGCAACCTCCGATATCACCGAGACACCGGCGGAAAAAAAGGAAAAGATGGGATTAACGCATCACAGATACACACTGAGCGATGATTTTAAGTAGTTTCTATACATTTAATAGCTTTTTAATACGACAAACTTTCAAAATGGAGCCCCCACAAAATCTATAATGTCATTTTGGAAAATGTCACCGACACATATGAGGCCCTGCGTCTGTGGCCCGGCAGCGTGTATCGATCCTAACAGGTAACTAAATCTACCTGTCAACACGACGCCTTGAGCTCGGGGCTAATATATCTTAGCAAACAGATATATAGCAACGGCTACGAGCCGGCGAGGCAGGTGTGTTGAGGGTAACAAGCCCGTTGTTTAGCCCACATGTCACATGAATCAGGCCAATTGTATGATAGCCTTCTCTGCCGCGGCGGCCTCATAAACACCAAGGTCAGCCGCAACAGTGGATGGAGACATAAATGGGTCATATATATTGTAACAAGGCCGCAGGGGTCAGAGCAAACATGACCTTGAGAGCAACCTCGCTTGCACTCCCCCACGGAGGACTGGTTCTCCCAGACTTCTTTATGGCTTGTTGCTGTGGCAACGGCCTGCTCGACGGATTGTCCTCTTAATAGTTAATGGCCAGCTCGCTCTTATGGAAATAGAAAAAAAAATAATAATAAAACCAGAGGCCAGGGCCTCACTTCATGATGTTTTTATGGCGACTGCAGAACCAGACGGCTGAGGGTTTTTTTCCCATGGGGCCCCGATCCATTCTTCACCAACACGTACACACCACCACACGCCCACTTCCACCCATCGCCCACCTCGGCTCACGGGTCCGGCCGGCCCACCGGGGCCCACGCCGGGCCCCTGGGGGCGGAGAAACAAAGATAATAATTGGCTCCAGTTTATCGTTGACTGCATTGCGTGCATCCCACATTTGATCCATTGTTTTGTGGCCGGCAGCAACGGCCCAAGACTAAGAGCCAGTGAGCTCATCCGAGAAACATCCTCCGAAGGCTGCGGGGACGTCAGAGCAGCGTGGGAGGGCTGATGCTAGAGAGACGCTGGTACTGATCTGATCAGTGGGTCAACATGTGCTGCGGGTTCCCAACATCCAATCATCTAGCTGAGCTTTTAGTTCTGCCCGTCTTTGAGTAGAAATGATAACTGTCATGGCGAGATGTTTGTTTTGAGGATTACTTTAGTGTTTCCTTGCAATATGAGGATCTTTGTGTCCGAGCACAAGAAAAAGGACTTCCTCTTCTCTGTGTCTCAACCCGACCTGATTCTGATGTAATAATCAAGCTGCACTGAGTTTGCTTGTTTTCTCTAATCACAGACGTGCATGTGCTGCAGCCTGTCGGGTCCTAATGGGTCTCGACGGACTCGAGTCTGATTTCCACACGTTAACATGTGGCCCATTTCCGCTCAGTGGTCTGTGGGATGATGCCTGATTCATCCAGAACCAGTTCCTGTTTTCAGGAAGCCTGCACGGATACAGGTGACCGATAATGACATGATGATGTTGAACAACAGAAATGAGATTGCAAGAGAACGGAAAACAAAATGCGAGGGAACTCAAAAGAGGTTTTGCGTCACTGTGGAAAGGATTTTATGATTTTTCTTGTCTGTTTCTGAAGTTGGGAGAAAGTAACTAATTACACTGGTGCTCGTTTTCTTCCCAGGAGACTTTGACCTTTAAATCCTCCAGAATTGGTTCGACAGTTTCGGTTTTACCAGTCGTGTCAAACGAATAATGGGAAAGTGGAAATGAGACGGCAGCTAAAAAATACACCGGGGGTGAGGGAAGCAGGCAGGAAATCTGATCGGTGATTACCTCTGTCTCATTGTGAAAATGAAAGTCTTATAATAGAAACAGAAATGAGAAAAAGAAAGAAACGCTTGGGGGTGGATGTGGAGGAGGAGTGTGTGTGTGTGTGTGTGTGTGGGGGGGTATTCACAGGTAAAAGCTGGAGTCATCTGGAGAAGCAGCGTGATGCCACTTGTTTTACGCTGCTATCGAGGATGAATGGACGCTGACTGAGAGGATGACGTGAATGAAGAAAGGAGTGGGTTGAGAGGAGGAGGGGGAGCAGGAGATGGACAGTGACGGGTGGGGGGGAGCGAGGGATGAGGAGAGAGGTATCAGTGAAGCTCCCCACAACACACACTCATCCTCGAATTGATCTCGTCCAGGCGCTCGAGAGTCACTTGTCAGGAGGTTGAGGCCCCCGGCAGGAGGAGCCAGCTTCGAACTGACGCTCCCCGGGGGGTCTCCTGGGCGCCGGAGCTGGACTCGGGGGGGGTCAAACAGACGCTGCATCAGAAATGACCTTTTATTAGAAACCCCATCAGGGTCGGTCGGCGGTGTCAGGCCCGATGTGAGGGAGACGACAGTTTGATTGATGTCATATTTACAGTACGATTGATCAGCGCCGCCGCCGTCCGCCACAGAAACCGGGTTCAGGGACTCACAACAGAAACTCTGCAGACTCGCATTGATTCTTTGTTATGAGCAGATAATTAGTTTAACATTTCAATTATCTAGTGACTTGCCAGGACTGGGGGGGTCTCTGCAAGTTGAAAACAATACTTATTAGAGACTTGTTACCCACATTTTCTTCTTCTTAATACTTTGAATTTAATTTGACTTTTCACGTGTTCATCATGACTTCACTGATTCCTTGTGTCTCTGCCCTCATGTCTTATTTATTCTCTGCACATAGATATGTATGTTAATGTCATAATTCATTGCATCTGAGTATAATATAGACATTTCAAGTCTCCGCTGGTCACCTCACATCTTCACAAAGGAAACTGGTGAGTCGCTGTAATGAAACTATCACTGAGCAGAATCATTCATTGAGTTTACTCCTGAATTTTGGAGGCTAATACCGATATCAGTATCTGAGAGCACCTCGATAACCATCCCTGACATTTGTGACCAGGAATTGAGACTAAGACAAATACATTTTACAGTTAAACGTGTATAAATATGCAACCTTGAATATAACTGTGAGTTTCTCTGCGTTTCAAACATTGTTGGAAACCTTTTGGAAAACGTAAGTTCACTTTATGACATAGATCTGATGGTTTTTAGACATTTTAATGAATAATATGTTCAAATAATGAACGTGTGAATGATCTTTAGTGGATTCATAATGTCAATGTGTAAATGTAACCGTTTTCGGACGACAAAATATATGAACCCCTGATTTCGGGAGCTCGTCCTGCGATCTCTCATTTCGCTGCAGAACGTGTCAGTGACCAAACCTGCGACTGCAGCTCAGGTCGGCCTGTGCTTCCATTAGAGGCGTCAATATTTACTGTGGATGCTGTCGGGCTCTGGCTGGAACACGGCGTGGCAGTGGAACAAAGCCGGGCGCGACCTGCTCTGCTGAATAGCTGCTGTTCCTCTGATTGGAGCCAGGTCAAACACAGACGCACAAAGACGCGCATGCATGTATAAACACGGCTGTCCTCCCATTCTCTGCCATTTGCACATGCACTGTTCCTCTCTTTCACCGTCTCTAGTGTAAACTGACATGCACCTAGATACATGCAAGACATAATGACACACACACATACGCACACACACACACACACATTCATCATTTCAATCACATGCAGCTCTAAAGAAAATGATCATATTACAAAGGCAGAACAGTCACTGTCAATTTTTCAACGATCACAAATGCTGTCAAATGATTTTCTGCTAATCGACTAATTGGTTAATTGACTTCCAGCAGTAATTATATATATATACAGATAAACAACATGACAACAAACAAACTGTGTGGCTGCAGTATGGATTATAGACCCTGCCTCCTCCATGTTAGTCAAAGGGACCAAACAACACGTTTTTTCCAAAGATGGTTTCTGTCATTTTAGTTCATGTTTCTGATGTTATGAAAGGATAGGGGTGAAACATCATGATTGACAACTGACACTGAGTCGTGATCGATCAATATCAATATTTTAGTTTGAGCAGTATGTATGTATATATATATACATGTACATTATGCGAGCTATTAGTGTACATATACTACACACAGTGTACTATTTGCACACAAACAATGTCAAGCTGTCTCCATTTCTGAAAAAGAATCAATTATTTGTCCTGTTGCATGAACACACAGAGAATCTATTTCCCCTTTCATGCTTTCATTCATTCACAAAGGACACACACACACACAAACACACAAACACACACACACACACGCACACGCACACAACCATTCCTCACAGTCAGCTGCTTCCAGTCTGTTTACAACCACAATCTTTTGTTTTGGCCTCATCCACAGTGTGTGTGTGTGTGTGTGTGTGTGTGTGTGTGTGTGTGTGTATGTGTGTGTGTGTGTGTGTGTGTGGGGGTCCTCTAACCTTGACCGGGGCGCCTCAGTGTTTCTTTTCAGTTATGAATAGGTAAGAACAGATAACATTCTTCACGGGTATTGAACAGTGGGGAGCACAGCATCGGCGGATCGTGTGCGGTCTTGTCACAGACATGATTTCTGAATCAGTTCCAGAGCAGAGCATGTTGTTCTCTTTAGAAACTGGATGTGTTTGGATGATAGACGATAGTTTTGCAACATCAAATTAATCCGAGTGAGACAATATGTTAATTGGTTTTCCCGGCAAAAGCTTCGGTTCACAAATCGAAGTAGTCGGGTGGATTCCTTTGTGCGGCCGTGGCCTGGTGCAACCCCTCCTGCAGAGCTTCATCCATCTTCATCTATCATCATCCTTCATCTTCATCTGTTCCACATTCATCACGTTCATCCATCATGCATTAAAGAAAAAAACCAACACTGAAACACTTAATCACAGCTTAAATAAACCATTTATTACAGCTGTGAACCGCCTGATGCACAAAGCTTCTTCATCTGCAGGTAAAATCTGATGAAGTCGCAAGAATTTCAAATTCTCATGGAAAAAAAAAAGAGGATCAGGCTGAATAACGTGTAAAATGATCCTCAGGACAACCACAAGCTGCCATTTGATATAACGTTGGAGTCATAAAACTGGTGTCTTGGGTTTTAATATTATGTTCAGTGTGATTTACAGTAGCTCCAGTAAAGCACTGGAACAAACTGGAAGCTGCTTCGCTACTTATTTTTGAAAATAAAAGCTTCATATTTTGCTGGTGTGTCGCTCTCCAGGAAGAGTTATGCTTTAGTTAAAAATCTGTTTCCGTGCACAGAGATTACATTTGCATTCTGAAACATTTTTGCTCAATTTATACAATTTCCCGCAGCAAACAGGCGTCTCACACTGAGCCCACTGCTGCTTAAATTTTCTTCAATTTCAAATTCATTTTGTCCTTGAAGCTCCGCTGTGTGAAAGCACGAGGGATGTGGGGTTGAAGGGGGATGAGGGCGCTCAACAAACACTCCAAGGTCCTTGAGCTCCGTCCCACAAGTAATAACAGAACACACAGAGGACAGACGGACAACTTTCCTCGACAGGAAGCGCCGCAAAAAAAACCTGCCTCTTCTCACTGTGTCTGCCAATAAACTGGCAGAGACAATTTAAATATTTCATTAATTAGAGCAGAACAATAACAACACCTTGCAAAAGGGTCTGGGATCAAATCCCACAGGAGCCGGTGGGAAGGAGATCCAGATCCTCCTGTGCGAACACACACGTGTTAGTGTTTGTGTGTGTTGCGACTTGCAGTTGTGAATCGTGTTGCAGCTAAATGTCAGGTTTTAGCAGTCAGAGGGGGATAAGCGTGATTTGAATAATGTTTCCTGTCAGCTGCTGCCTGGCTTGTTAGCTGCACGCACACACACACACACACACACACACGCTAACACATTCAGTCAGGTGCATACATGTATGGAGCTGTATGTAACACTTAAATGCACTGTGACAAGCGTGGACACAAAAGCGGACTGGAAGACACTCAAATGCAAACACGGTGTGGCAGGCACACGTGTGCACAAACATCCAGAGGTATAGAAATATACAGCTGCACACAGATGTGCTCTCATTCGATCTGTTGGGAATAAGCATCATGTCTGTTGCACTTTCCTGCACAGAGCGACGCACGGATTCTATATTACACTGGATTAGGGATTCACAGAGGTGGGTCGATTTTCCTGAGTATAATAAATAATTAATTGAATATTATATTTGTAGATTTTTTTATCTGACATGGATGTAAAGACAACAACAGGAATACTTTAAAAACAACTTTCAAGTAGTGCTTTGATTGCTGATAGTTGGTATTTCGGAGTAATGCTGCCAATCATACAAAATCAAACGCTTTAGGAAGAGTAAATATTTGGTGAACTGATAAGCACACAATCTTGCACATGCACATAAACAAATGCACCTACTGGATGTGCACACACACACACACACACACACACACACACACACACACCTCAAGAGATAAAAAGTGCTGCAATTTGCTGCCAAAGCTCGCATCATTTTTTCTAAGAGTAAAATGTTCCAATTTTCTACTTTTCATATTAGAGTTGTTACAGAAAACTACCTGCAGCCCTTTGGCTTTACTGTACATCACCGATGCTGGTGTGGTAAATAGGTACAGTTACTGCTGCGTGGATATTTTTCAAAATAAAAACATAATGGAGAGAGTGGCTCTCTTCCTATAGTGGCTTTCTTTATGTGGCTGTTCCAAGGTTGTGAGAGATTTCCGGTTGTTTGTTTGCGAAGTGTCTGTTTACCATCTGAAGGAAAGAGACGATCTTCGGTTCTTGTTAATGATTCGTGTCACTCAGCCGTTGCAGGTTATCAGACCAAAGCTTCGTCTTTTTCCACGAGAAACAATGCAGATACGACACGTGTGAACCCAGCGTGCTGCAGACAGCACGTCTAAACCTCTACGGCCGCCACGAGGGCCCACAGGGGGCTCTGCAGGGCCGTGTGCTGACGACGAAGGAAAACACTAAACCATGGCACAGAAAAGAAATGGAGCAGCAAAGAGCGAAACTCGCATCCCTGTTATATAATTAGTATGTCAAGCATTGGGCCCCGAGGACGAAAATAGTGCGGCTGCCTCGCCTGGGGAGTTGTGTGAGGAGGAGAGAGGACGGTGTCACATGAGAGGGGGGAAAGGCGGCTGTGTGTGGGGGGGGTGGGGTTTCAAAGCCCAATATAACGCCGGTCAAGTATTCGTGGCGTCGGGCGCCCACACGCAGCGTGTAATCCCTGACACAGTTGGCAGTGCTTTGCTGACACGACATCCAGGAAGTCAGGAAAGTGCTGACGTGTCGGATCGAGGATTCACCGTCCACCTGATAGATTAAGTTCAGAGGGATTCTGACAGGACGCTCGTTTGTCACCTACCGCGTGTGTTGTTTTATAAAAATGATCTGTGGAAGGAGAAGGTTCCTGCGTATGAAATATGGCCCCTGGGAAGTTATGGTTTATTTAAAAACAAATCCCTGGACTTGGGAGTTTTCCAAACCTGTATAAGACACAAGTCATTACGTTTCTATTCAGACTGGATCCTTATTTTCCAACCACACTGTTTAGATTAAAATCAAACCTGAGGATATTTTAAAGAGGTAAACATGAGAATGACCTGCTTGGATCGATCCATCCCTCAGAGCCGCAGCAGAAAATAAAACGAGACAGGTTGCATTTCATGTACAGGGCTTTTATTTTTGGTCTTGCTCTGCAGGTAATGTCGTGTGAAACCTGCAGCTCATATAAACATGTCTTAGATTGATGATATCTAATCTCCCCCACCCTGCTCTGCCTGCTCTGTCGTTTTCTCATTCTCATCCTGCTCTTCCACCCGATTATTATTCTCTAATCATCACCTGTTGCATCTGTTAGCTGTGTAACCTTTCACCGGACCATATGCTCATTTTAAATTTCTACTGCTTTACCTTCCTTCCTTTCGCACAGCGCTCGCTCGCCCGCTCTCTCGCTCGCTGGCAGCCGATAAGAGCATCAGCAAAATCCCTGAAATGCAAATGTAGAACGCCTTCAGCTGGGTTTATGGATCATGTGGGCTCTCACCCTGGAGACCACGTTGTAAAATCAACTGTATCTGCCGTGTGATTTATCTCCAGATCACATCCACTCCCCCTACACACTTCAGTCAGTGAGCAAACGGCATTATGAATGAATGAAGACGTCAGGCGAGATCATTGTTTAGCTTTTCGTCTGTCGAGAGCAGACATTGATAGAGATGTCTTTCCCCTTGATTAGGCGTGACCCATTTCTACCCCAACCCCCGTTCCAACACACAAACACACACACGCGCGAGCTCACGTACATTCCTGCATACACACACACACACAAACAAGCATGTGCATGTGCGACGTGGGCACGCAAACCCACCCACACACAAGAGCTGACACACTGGAGGCGCAGATAAGACACATTGTCGTCACGGCGACTCCATTCGCTCGCTTTGTGATGCAATTTCCTGGTCCTCACCGAGTTGAGAAATGCCATCAATCAAACCGCAGCATCCCAAAGCGCCCGGGGGGGGAATTCATTGGAACCGGGCTCGACCCCGTTCTCCAGTCGGTCTCGGGGCAGTTTCCCCCCCCCCCGAATCAGTGCTGTCATATTTGGCCAGTGGTTGCCAACGGTTACCGGCGATGCGTTGCTAAGTTAGAGGCCGAGGAAATGTGAAGAGTTCAGCTCCTTTAAGGTTATTTACCACCTCTTCATATTAATAAGCAGATTTATTGTTAATTTGTTGTTTGTTTATTTGCTGGCAGGATTCTGCAAAAACTACTGAACTGATTTTCATTTTGAAGAGGCTAAACAGAGGCTACGTTTAGCATCGAGCTAAAGACGCTTACTCAGGACAGACACTTAGTTTGACTGAGGTTTGTACGTGATGGTTCATGTGACCAGTGAGTTTCACATCCGACTTTAACTGGGAACCTCTCCCTCTCTCTCTCTTTCCTCAGTGAACCCTGCAGCCACCTCGGTTAAAATTAGGAGGCCGCATTCGATTTCTGTCTGGCTGCGACATGATAGGACTTTTAATCCGCAATGAAACAAAGCCCAATCTCCCTCTGTATTTATTTCAAGGCCGACTATGCACCAGTATAGCTCCCGATAGCAATAACGTGCCAGTAAAAAAAAAAAGACTTGGCATCGGGAGCAGCAATATCTTTGACTGATGCTGGGAGACTTTCCTTTTAAAGCACTTGTTTGTGCAGCAGCGTCGACTTGCAGACCAGAACAACTTTACACTGAAACATGTCAGACGCCCCGAACATCCTGACACAGATGAAGGTTTCTACTCAAAGCAGATCAACACGATCTCATGGGATCGTTTTAAAAAACAGCTCGTCACTTTCAGGACACTTTTACGGGGACAAAAACAAAAGTAATGTCAAAGTCTCTTGCAGGAGATTTTCCATTCTTCAATGATAAACGGTGGTGAAGTTTAAGATGTTTTCAAAATGCTCCACAAAGAAAGTTCAGTTAGATATTCCATTCATTTATCTGAGTGTTTTTCAAACAGCAAACGTTTGAGTCTTTCCTCCAACTCAGGAACACAATTCACCTTCTCATGAGCTAACATACAAGTTTAAATCCTGCAACCAGGATCTGATATAACAAGTTATATATCAAGTGAGACTGGGAAGAGAAGCAAACGACAATATAATAATAATATCCTCAATGGTGGGATTAACACGTACTGGTGTAAATGTGTGGGAATGCCCCAGGTTCAGCACCCTGGACAGCGGTCATGACGTCACCATTTCGTAAATGTTTACAGATAAATGTCCGGTTAATATCGTACTGGATCGATATAATCCCCAAATGGTTATTTATCTAAATCTGGCACAACATGAATTCAAACGTAAAAATCGTCAAAATTCAAAACAAACTCAAAATCATACTTCGGTGGAAATGCAGAGGACAATGAGCACAAAGTATAAAAAGTGTTTGTTGGGTTGGAACGAGAATATGTTGAAATTTATCAGTGCATTTTGCTTCCTTGGTGGAGGTGGATCCACGCTGCGCAGGGAGCTCGTCCCTCCGACAGGTTCCAACGTGACTCACAGAGGTTGTGACTGGATTCATTGAGTAAAACACAAGAGAAAGAGCAAGGTTCAGACTCGTGTTTGTTGTTTTTGGGGGAAACACTCGATCGTTTGGAGCTCAGACGTGAAACCGTCTGAGGTGTTGAGAGGGAGATTGATACAGATGTGACTCTGCTATCAACGTATCTGCAAACCCCAACTAGAAACTGGTGTCAGGGGCTGAAAGGTGGATTAGTATCTATCAGTGGACCCACGTTTGAGAGGAGGAAGTCAGGCTACATGGAAATAAAACACTTAAACTCTACACACAAAGACTCACAACTTCACCCATCGTCCGCACTGGGCCTCATCACTGGAGCATGTGAAGCATCTCTCTCTCTCTCTCTCACTCTGCTTCCTGAGGCCAACACACATATTATTTGGGAGTTGTTGCCCAAAAACTGTTATTACATCCGCTGAGTGTTTGAGAGCGCTCTGCTCCCGTAATCTGCCGCCTGTCGGCCGCGCTCCGGCACGACGGCGAGTTGAAAGACTCGTCTGGATGATGAATCGTGGCTCTGTGTGCGGACTGCGCGTGAGAAGAGCACGGGAGTGTTTCACAAACCTCTGCTGTGAATGAGCGATGCTGGCCAGTCGCCATCACTTGCATTACGGCCGTCAGCGTGGACACAGGGAATCCGTCTCTCGCCGCCTCGGCCAAAGAGCTGCGGCTGCAACAGATGATGTCTGGAAGGGACACAAGTGGGATTGCTGTTGGCCGACATGTGATCCAGAGAAATACGCTGGTTGGTTGCGTTTGAGGCCGTCAGAGCCAAAAACAGGACCTGATGCTGCTGCTGTGACGTGAGGCCGGATGGGGAAACTGCAGATGTGAGCATCTCACTGACGTTGGAAATGTTTGAAATGAAATATGTCTCACTTATAACATCGGAAAGAAACACTTCCTGGTAACTGGAGCAGCTTTTACAGTCGTATAAGTTCAGTTTATGTTTTTCTCCTCAGTGTTTGGATTCATGGACCAAAACATATGTTTCTATCGATTGTTGACGGAACAAGAAGATAGAAGATTGAAATTACAGATCTTACGTAATCATTGAAAACATGTCTCCTTTGTTTTCTTATGTCATCACAAACTTAAATAAAGTTTGTTTATTTAAGTTTAAATATAAAATACTACTTATGATGCTCACAACATCAGAATTTTTCAATTAAAGACATTGAAGATGCCATAAAAACAGATCATTTAGTTTTTTTCACTCAAAATATACAGAAAAACATTCATGCTCAGTGGATTCAGATGATTCTTCATCAGTCGTCTGATCGTTCCGGCTCCTCTTCTTCATCAGTGTCCGTTACCAAGATAGTTTGTTTTGATTATTGTACAGCGGGAGGAAGTGGTGCTGTCGCTAACCTGACCCTTTCCCCTTGTTCTTAAAAGAACCACTTTAAAAGAGTTTAGTTTTACTGTATGTTTGTCCTTGACAAATATATAACTGTCAGTTTAAGATGTAAGATTACAGTCTCATATTTGTTTTTGTTATTGTCAAATAAAGTCGAGCTAATCTTTAACTTTTATTTACTCGGCATGAACGGAGTCAGTGTTCTCTTTTGCAGAAACGCCCGTTTTCACAATCGCACATTTACACACTCACGCCCAGAAGCTGCTCGAGACGACCACAGTCCCGTCAGTCGCCTCCTGTGCAGGCGGAGCAGCCGAGGATTACGTGCCTTGCTCAATAGCAACCTCAGCTGTTGCAGTGAGCGCTGCTGTGATTCATCCTGTCGGTCTGGCAATCGAACTGACAACCGCCGCTCTGAAAGTGATTTTATTTAACGCATTTCACACAGAAAACTCGACTTCGAGTCCTGTGGTGTTTTGCCTCCTTCAACCAGCACAGTGTCAGTCTACAAGGTCACCGTGACCTTTGACCCTTGACCTTTGACATCTCATCGGTTCATCTTTGAGTCCAAGTGACAACTGGTCAAGATCTGATATGATCTGTTGAATCACTGCTGTAACGACGTGTTCACGAGGCAACTACGTGGTTGGTGAGGTCACACCTGGGGCCTTGACCTTTGACCCCTCAAGCTCCCAAATCCCCCTTGTATTCCCATAAGGTGTTCTTGAGACATCACGTTCACAGATACGGGTCGGACTGACAGACAGGATGTGGAAAACAGTGATAAGAACATTACAAACGAGTTAATTCAAGACAAACCATTTACAGATGAGACTTTACTCTTATTTGAAAGCATTGAGTGAAGGAGAAGTTGATGATGCATTGAGTAACACTGTTCCTGGATGATCACCCCCACGCGTCACACTCTCGCACTCACAGGTTGATGCAGGAGAATCCTGCCGTTTTCAAAGTGTTGCCATTTTTTTTTGATCCGCTCCCTCCTAATCCCCCCCCCCGAGTGCAGACTCGCTGTAACATGGACCATTAGCTAAAGAATGTTGAACATAACCATACCGGTTGTGCCTAGCCAGCCAAATCAAATAACTCCTTTTACAAGCATCGCTTCACAACGCCGTCCGGCTTCCAGGGCCCTCCGTCAGGCTCGTGTTGATTCTGCCGGAGCCTTGAGAACAGGGGCACGTTAGCCTTGATTTATGCCGTCTTATTGGAATTCCTTTACGAGCGAGTGGCCCGTATGAAAAAAGGATGGATTTCTCAAGAGAGGGGGGGGGGGTTCTTGACTGATAAGGGCCCTATTTGCGGTTGGGATCAAGGAGGTCCCGGCGATGAATCATGGTGATGTGAGGGAGTGCGGTTGGAAGGGAGCCAGGCCGGGGCGTTATGCAAGAGTCGAGAAGTGATATCTGCCAGAGAGTTTACCCACAGGGGCGTGGAGCCGGGGGCAGAGCCAGAGGAATGTAGATCTGCCTGATACCTGTGTGGTTCCACAGGAGTTGACATCAGTTTGCAGTGATTTGAAGGTTTCTATCACTTTCTTATGTCACTTCTCTCATGCAATATGAGAAGTTAAGGCAATTGCACTTTATTATTACAAGCTGCAGCAGAAGCTTTTCTTTCTGTATGTTTTTCAGAAAAAGGGGGGGTGATCGTAACTTTTCTGTAATTGCAGTTCCCATCCATACATGTAATTACTTTCTTTCAGCGTTTGAATTCAGGAATTCAGGAGAAGTCCTGGATGTGATAATGGTGTGATAGAAAAACGACCGCAAATGACAGAACTTTGACATTTTAGTTTGGTCCATGTCCCATCCACGAACACGGAGGAGGCTGGGTTTTGGCTTCACTTCATTGGGAGCTCTCAAGTCGTCCATCTTTATGGTGGAGACCAAAACTGTCTATTTACGATAAGTCGTTTGCTAACTGTTGTGTTTTCAGCTTCTTTTTCTTTCTTAATGCCAATATATAGAAAGTGTTTATATAGATTTGACTGTTTAATGTATGTTTACAGATTTATGAAGATGTATTACAATTGGTTGTATTTCAGTTTGTGATACTAACAAACTCCTCAAATATAAAAAGTATTACTTTTGTGCGTCAGCTTTGTGTTTGATGTTGAGTGGTCGCTGTGTGTTTGTTCGCTGAATAAAACTTCTCCTTAAAAAACGGATTTAAAACAAACTCCACCGCTGAAGTTCTGCCAATCCAATTAATGCCACAAATCCTTTTCACCGCCATTTACCCGCCTGTCGTGTTTTCTGTAAAACTCCTCGTTCCCCTGGCGTCTGTCCACAGACAATCACTGCTCAGACAGAGCGGCTCCTCTGCGTCACTCCTATGGATTCAGACTCATCTTAAAGCTGCTGTGCGTTCGCTTTGCTTATCACAAAAAGTGTAATAAGTTCTTTACTGTCTTTCATGTGTAAATCCTCCAGAGGCAGCAGGCCTGTTTAATTTCTAATAGATATGTTTTTTTTTGAAAGATTCATAAGCCAACAAGTGCGCACAGCGTGCACAATCACTTCCCCTTCATGTTGGAAATTCAGGTTTTCTTTTTAAACACATTTAATATCCAGGTTTTCTGTCAAGCAAAAAAATAAATCTGAAAAATATCAGGAGACCTGAAGTAACCTGCCGATGTTCCTCTGTGAATTAACGCTGCCGCCGCTCGTCAACACAATGGCTTTGATCCGGGTGAAACTCACCTGTTGCCACGAGGTGTTTGTTCAGCGGCAGGTCTGTGTGTGTCTGTGTGTGTGAGAACCAACACACACACTCAGTGGCAGGTATGTGTGTGTGTGTCTGTGGGAACCAACACACTCACATGACAGCGACGCTTCCCTCCACATAGCTGCTGTCATTCTCATCTAAAGGCCTCAGTCTTTGCAGCTCATCAGTTCCCTCGTGCTCCAAGTTATCTCACATGACCGAGCACTGCGGTTACACGTGTGGGCACCAGGGGGCTGCAGGTACACAGACCAGACGTCAGCGGGGGGGGGGTCGTATTAACCTCCCTGTATTAACCTGCTGCTGCCGTGGCCTTAATCTCCATCAACACACTCTACATGTGAATGTACAGGATCCAAGGTTGAAGATTTTGGGGCCTTTCAGTTTCTAGCTTGACCGATCAAGTCACGTTTGAACAGGCCTTGGTCGACTGTAAAGCATCGGCTATCGGCTTTTTGATTAATCTATACGTTCATATGCAGATAGCTGTTAATAGAGATGAGCCCAAATGTTGCTGGGACCTTATACACCAGGAAAAAGCATCATTGTTTGTGTTTGGTTTGGAGAAACTTGCCCTGTTCACGTTGTGCAGTGAGCAGAAGACAGAGCCCCGAAATATTGGCCCTTGCCCCCAGAGGCTACACTTGATAGCCGCTGGGCTCCGGCATCAATCAAACCTCAAATGAATGGTGTTGAATGGAAATTCTGTGAAAGTGAATGGACGGCCGGAGGCAGGTAGCTACTGTGAAAAGCTCTTACTTTGCATTTTATTTAGAATTTCAGCCTTCGAGCCAGCAGGATTTCCAAAAACATGTTCTCCTGGCTCCACACTTTTTAACCAGGCTGCATATTTCATTCAAAGAGAAAACTGAGGTGTTCTCCCAGGTCAACAGCAAGTCCTGCACTGCACTGGTCTGCATGACACAGAACCGTATCGGACCTGAACCTGAACCTTAAAATAGGTCTTTACCCAAAACCACATGATTTACATTATAAAGAAACACTTTTTGTCCCCATAAGAAAGACTAAACCACAGGATATGACTTTGTAAAGATAGTAGAGTCCCCAGAACATGATTAATACCTGGACCACACACACTCGCTCCCTATGAGGCTTTTCACCTCCTGCACCATCTTATTCTTAAAAACAGGCTTTTGTCAACAGTGTGTGTCTGTACACGCAGCACCGTGGCCTCTGTGCATTTCAAAAGGGGCTGCGAGCATTTCTGCACACTCAAGAGCAGCGGTGCTGCCGGGGATCACGTCTCAGGGCTCAAAGCACTTTGCTTCTTGGAAATAATTCAAACAAGCCGGGGCTCCAAGGATGTTTTCTGTATTTGTTGTGGAGGATAATGATGCCGTTATTGGCCTCGCTCACGCTGCGTAACAATCTATTTCCATTTATCCGGTGCACGGCAGCTGCCACCTCACCGCGCTTTCCAGAAAGCACTCGAACGGCACATATAATACTCGTGATTTGCACTTTAATGACCGAGCTTATTATAATAATGCAACTTGGAAGATTAGCTGGATTACTAATGACGTGTGAGATCATCTGCTGCAGTGGTCAGCGCTGGTATGGAAGTGTGCATCAGACTGAGTGCTGCTGGAGTGAAAGAGCAAAGCACTCAGATATTTCACATTTTAAACGGAGTAAGTGAAGTAATGAGTGGAAGTCGTCCCAGAAGCCCCAGCTTTGATTAAAATTCACAGAACTGGCGCGACGGCAGTTCACTGGGTTTTTTTTTCCAGCAGAGCAGAGCTGATGTCTGAGGTGCGGGGGGGGCGACATCAAACCAAAACCTCCAAGAAAAGACACGACTCCAAACCAGATCAATCACATGATTCTGTGCAAACTGTGCACGAACAATAGAAACTTACAAACATTTAAAAGACTGCAATCCAAAATCGTACGTAGACTCCGAGTCCGGAAAGTGAAGCTAATGCGGAAGTGCCCGGAACCTGAATTCTCTCGAATGATCAGCAGGGGGCGACTCCACTGGTAGTTTCTATAGAAGTCTATGATGTGATTGACAGCTGGTACCGTCCAATGGGTGGGTCCGAGGTGTCAGATCAGAGGTTCCTCGCCACGGCTCATTTACTGCAGGTGACTTTTACAGTTTCAGAAGGAGAAGCTGCAACGAGCATCATAAAAATCAGGTTACACTCACAGTGAGTAGCTGTCGTGAAGTATTTCCTGTGGAGCAGTGAGGTGAAGGGTGAGGGTGCGAATCCACGGAAGTGTTTACTCTTTAACTATCAAGAGTTTTGAAGAGAGTTTCGTGGTAACAGCTGCAACACGACGTCACCACTGTAAACATACACGTCTCTCAACACACACAGTGATATTTATGCTCTGAAACACACACTGTGTATTTCCAAAACACGACTGCTGTCACGAGGGAGCGCGCACACACACGCACACACACACACACCTCCACCCTTTCTTCTCAGCCTGGAATTCAGATCCGCGCGTGTGTTTTGCCTTGATACATAATGGAATGACACTGACATTTCCCCTCAGCTATTTCACACACGGGCGTCGACAGAACAATGCAAACAAAGGCCGCGCATCCTTGAGGAGCGATCTCGAGGCCGAGCTGACATCACGTTCTTTTCTCTCGTCCTGAAAGCCCCGATTCAGTGTTGACTCTGGAGCTCGCTGAATGCAGACGATCCCCCAAGACAAACGCAGAGAGGTTTTTTTTTATCTGAGGCAAATTCTTCAAAAAAAAAAAAAATGTTGAGGGCTGTTTATTAAAGTGACAATGATCAATAATGACTGATGTTGTAATTATAGGCCAATAGCAACGTTGAATCTCAAGTAGGCCGAGGAGAAAAAAAAACTGCGAGCGCTACTCCATCAAGAGCACGTTCATCTCCAGCAGCAGTTCTCTGTCTAATTAATCTTCATTTCCAGGACAGATCCCTCTCACTAATGCACTTTTATCATTGCTCACCGTTGCACCCGATGAAAATGTGCGAGACGGTCGGTCGGACGCCGTGTGTTTCGCACCTGAAGCCAGCGCTGCGTGTTTGTTCTGTGCGAGCTGGTGGAAAAAGTGAATAATGCATGTTGCTCTGTTCTAATTTCCCA